>NC_057806.1:595260126-595265270 GCF_018294505.1 Triticum aestivum | reverse complement strand
CCCCAACACACGGCCCCAACCAAAAAAAAACACCCTACGAAGCACCCTTTCCTTTTCATGCTGGAACCCTCCCTTCCATCTCGGTCTCCCGCCGTAGCGGGACATTTTTCACTGGACCCCTCTTCTTTAAAACAAGATGACACCCGCCTCACCATCATCATGGACCCTCCTTCATTCACACTATACTTCCCCACGGACCGCCAAGGAGGAGTCCCCCGCCAATCGCCCCGCTCTCTGCCTCCTCCCCACGTGTTTGTGCCGATCCACCACCGCCATCAAGCGGGAGGAGGCATGCGCCACCCGTGCCGCCCCTCTGAGCCTAAAGGGCAGATCCAATGTCTTCTGAAACATTACCACGTTGTAACATATAGTGGAATGCCGTGCATGTCCACAAAACATAAATATGATACTCGTTGTTGGGCATGCAACTGAAATGACATCTTATCCGTTATTAACTCTTGAAGCAATCAACCAATGCATTTACCCTTCTATCCTACAAAAAATTCTACGACTTATAGAAAAAAATGAACCATTCGCTCATTCAATTTGCTATGAAACCATATCCAATGAAATATAATCTGCCACATTTTCTAAAGTAGGGAAATTATTGCACTCAAACAACAATACTGAATAGACCAACCCCAACCCCCATCCCACTTACTCAATCCTCACTCTTATTACAAAATCCACTAACTCGGGTTCTAAGTGAGCCAGTGATAGATGCTGTCGTGACAGGACAACAACAAGAAACAAGGGCGGCAACCGCCTTCCCATCTTAGTATTATACCTCCTGGTTCTATATTGGACCCACTCATGATCCCGAGTTCTACCACGACTGAGCCACACTCATGTGTCGACAAGCAAAAAAGAAAGCTATGAATAGAAATGATCATCCAAAGCATGAAAAATGTCGATGTTTCTCTCTTATTCCCTCCCTCATGCGTATGCCTGACTCATGGTACAAATTTATGTATTCGTTAGAGAAGAGCAAAAACAAAAGATTACCGTCTCCTATACCTAAAACTGCTTTTAGGTCAACAATTTTAAAAATTATATGCTCTAATAAACCAAATGAAAGAGAGGGCATATCAAGTTGGAACCATGAGTTTCCCTTCAAGAGAAGTTGGAGCCGTGAGCTAAATATGATAACCTAAAGAGATAACATTCAAAATGTTACGAGGTATTTTGGATTTTAAAAGTTTTGAGATAAAATTAAAAAAATGTAGCTCAAATGTAGATATTTGATTAATATTGCATGATACAACAATCAAGAAAATATAATGAACAAAGAGAAAATTATGAACACCAAAGTTTTCATTTATTTTGGATTTTTAAGCTTTTCTATTATTTATTTATGCGTGTTTCTCTTTCATAGAAAATTGATTACTAATCTCACTTCTGCTTGAAACTTCACATATAATTGCCAACTGCTTAACTTTCTAAATTGGAGTGCCAAAATTGATAATCTGAAGTAATACACATGGATAGGTCAATAGACGTCTTAATTCCACATGGATAGGTCAATAGATATCTTAATGCCCAAGCTTGATGTAGTGGGCCACCAAATTACAGATTATGGACACGATCTTAATGCACAGTTGGCCAGTTGCCTATACGGGCGTTATGCTTACATTGTCAAAGACACCAGAGTACCAGACACACATCTCTGATGTCTGGTTAACTGAACTTTCATATCAGTTGAACCCTACACGCGAGCTAAACTTGTTGATTGAAAGTTCATGCAAATCCAACCTAGTGGAACGTTTACAGAGTAATTAGAATTACCTCAAGAGAAAGTACATTCAGCTTCGAAGTTATATCCGACTTCGTAGCACCAGACCCCGACAGAGATAGCACTGAAGGAGCCATCGACACAACTGCTAACCTCTACTCTTCAGTCCTCTTCAAACTCGACGATGGAATGCATCAAATGGGGCAAGAATCGCGGAGGAGTGACTCTGCTGCTGTTTATTTAAAAACAACCTCTGTTTCTCATGCTCTTGTCATTTGAAATTCGAACTTTGGGTGGGCAACCTCACACAGGCACACACTTGTCACAACTGTACCCCTGACTGCCATGTCCCCAGCATTCAATTCCATGGCCCATCGAACAAGAAAAGATAACCAACTTATGTTTAGTTTAAAATTCAACACACAGAAACCGTGGTGGCAATACAGTTTTCAGAATTACACACACAGATCAATACACTTTTATAGAACTCCTCCTGCTCTAGCAGACCAAACCAAAAACACAGGAACAACGCATCAAACTGGAAGCACCATATCAGATCGACCATTCATGCAAAGGATGATTTTTCTTTTAATTACTCATCAAGACACACTTGGTATTAACATGTTTATAACAATTCGCACAGTGCAAAAACAGTCGCTAAAGTTCATTATTCAAGATAAACTTGAAAAACACGGGCACAGCCGCCAACTGAATAATTGTCGCACATATTTAGTTTCACAATGACAACACTCTGAAGAAATCATTCAAACACACGGCATAGAAAAGCCTCGTCATCAATTAGACCTAGAAAAGGGTTTCTTTCTAGAAGATCCTCTGTACTGGTTTCTTCATAAATTAGACCTAGAAAAGGGAATAATATCATGCCATGTAGAGAAAACCAAAATTTCCTACTTGATGGACAATCAATTTATGTTTGAAACAACGTGAGATAAATGTCAACCCATCTATACGAGGAGGGTGTGAAGGAGCAGCTCCTGCTTCTCCTTCAGGAGGGATGCTGCATGCTTATGCATCATCCCAAACTTGGTCGCGTCGATGAGGGAGGCCGTGTCGGAGGCACAAGCTATGAGGATTAGTATGTCGGGGCTAGGGACCGCCACTACAATAACAACATACTGGATCGATCAAGCTATTCGAGCAAAGATCCAGTTTAGGAATAATTGTACTATAACAACAAACTGGATCGAACAATCGAGAGATTCTGGTGAAGATTCAGATTACAAAACATGGGAGAATTCATCACCTTGCTCTGCTACATTTGTTTGAGGCTGTCATTCGCGCTCTGTGCATTCTCCAACCATCTACAGGGTAAATGATAATGTTGACTTGTTTGAGAAGTTGCCGGAATCATCTGCATAGTAAATGGCATTACAACCTTTGGAGCAAGTCTTCCTTTCATAGTACACCTCTCGGCTATCAAAAAGGAAGCGTAGAACGTTTGATGTTGAGATCAACCAGGGAACAAGATAAGCATCAGTCAACAAATAACCTATTACAATACCGAAACTGTATAGCTTTCATTAAACAATGGACCTACTTAGCATTATCAGTAATGATAGACGTGTACGTGCTACTAATAATTATTCAAAGTCAGCTGTATCTAACAATTACAGTATTTCACAAAGAACTTAAATGTAAGTAGGTAGCTAATTGGTATAATTACTGAAGAAAACTACTCAGTTCTACATTTTTTAAAGGTCCACAAACGTATCAATCAGCTCTGTCTCACAAGTTCGTATTCTACTTATGGTTGAAATGACGCATTTGGCCAAAAAATCCTGGTGCCAAAACTGCCAAATCCTTTGAAGACACATAACACATAAACTGAATTTTGCATCATGGCGCTGGATCATCACCTGCATAAATTGCCAAATACTCCTACAGGCATAGAGATATGTGCACATTACCTGCATCTGCAAATGATTCATACATGAGAGGACAAGCACATGGCAGCATGAGATTTTCACCTTCGAGCAACGAGGAACGACAACCAGTAGCAGCCCAGCCTGATCTAATGATCTTGCTTTGGCCTCGTGGCCATGCCACACGATGTCCACCCCTGCAGCCACACCATGGCGCTGAGCGTAGCCCACGGCGCCGCTGGCTCGCCACGCTTACGCTCACCCTTGGAGAAGCCACCGACTGCAGGCAACACCAATCCCCCGCATCGGGTCACCTGCGGGAGGAGCTTGGTGGCGGCAAGGGTGTCCGCTTCGGGTGGGTGACATTAGTTAACACAATAACACCTCGCCCACGGCCACCTCCTGCGTCGATCGAACTGCTGCCGCTCATGAGATCCAAGACACACAACCCCGATCGGCAAGATCGAAGATGACTTCCTCAACTCGTGTGGAGGAGAAAACCTTGCAAGCTCCGGAGGAGCGGTACTCGTTGGCGAGGACCAGATGGCTTGGCCACGTCGGGTGGGTGGTTTCGACGGCGGGATTGATGGCGGCCCTCATGTCGGCTACGTCTGCAATGGCAGGCCTGGGTGCATCATGCCGAGATTAGAGACCCGAACCATAGAGAGAGAGGAGAGGGATTTACGGGGAAAACAGAGACCAGAGGTATCTTACCATTGCATGTTTGCGATGCATCATCAGCGGGACGACTCATGCTTGAGAAATCCATAGATAACACGGAGGGTTAGAACTTAGAACAATATACTAAGATAATCTACCGCTGGAGCAGCATGGGATCGAAAAGATCTCGGCTCACAAGCTGGTGCCCTTCATGTTCCAAGAGACCAAGACTACCAGCAGCGATCTGGAAGGAGTATGTACAGAAAGATTCAGGGGATCACGTCCCGAATTTTTTTCTGGGCATACGTACGCGACGTACTCCTGATTTACTCTATTGATTGAGATATTTTATTCGTTTGAGATATGTTCGGGAAGGAACAGGAGGGAATCCGTGGCATGAAAGTCTTTGATTCTGTTGTGATTTGGGAAAGGTTTGATTCTATTGAGATTTGTGGGAAGGAAAAGGATACCTCGTCTCCACGCAAAAAAAGGATACCTCGTCGGTCAATGATCGATCAGGGTGAGCGTACCGGGAGGGCTGAGACGTGGGATACATGATGGAGAAAAGACCAGAAAAGATCGGTGGGGTTTGGTTCAAAAGAAAATCGGTGGAAGGGGTAACGAGGTGGGATTATACGAGGCTTATCGATCGAGAGGTGGGATGGGAGGACGAACGTTACCCCACCTGTCGTACAATCGAGAGGTGGGATGGCAAGATATCTACGTGGTTCGTTCGTACGTCGTGCGTTGATCGCTACCCCTTCCATCGTTCTGGTGGAGGATTGGTGCTTATTATGGAAGGGTGGGATCGATGGAAGGATGGATGGGTTGGTTTGGTTCTGGTGATGCATGAATTAAAACCGGTCTTG
>NC_057806.1:595203752-595259839 GCF_018294505.1 Triticum aestivum | reverse complement strand
ACGAACGACTTACGTACTGAGACATTAGGAGTAGAAATAATCAAAATCGCTTAAAAGGGCAAAGCCATTGTATTATCGACCTTCCGATCGGTGGATAACCTTGTGTTAGGAGGCACTGAGCAAGCAGCTGTCTCCATTCAATCACGTACTGACCAACTAGACATGGAGAAAAGTGAGTCCAATCCAAATTAACAAAGCTGACGTGCGTGGGGCCTCAGAAAATGAGCCCTGATCCATGGCCATGTGTGGCAGTACGACGTTACCCTGATCGACCGGCCGCTTTTCCGGCGACGGCGACGTACCACGTACGTACAGCTGCGATCTCGATCCGCTGCTTTCCGTCAAGCCGCTTCGCTTTGCTTTTCTCGTCCAGCCCGGGCCCCGCGCGCGCGTGATGCGCACTGCCCTCCGTCGTCTCCTTTCCGTAGAGTACTATCCGGATCCGCATCCGCACGACACGGCGACGGCGGCGGCGGGGCCGGAGAACACTAATGATCACGCGTCGCGCCGCGCCGGAATACCCGTTAGACAGAGGACCGGCCCGTCTCCGGTGGCTCTGTGCCGCCCTGACGTGCGTGCACGGCCGTGCTCTGCGGCGCGTGTGATCTTTCGGGTTGAGATTGGCCGCCGCCGCCTGCCGGCCGGCCGGGGATGGATGGATCATGGATGGGACTGGCGATCGACGTGCACTGAACACTGAAGCCGGGAATCAAACATCGAGTTGGATCGGCTCCAGTGACTCCGTGAGCGTGCGTACTTGAGCAATGAGCAGCTCGCGTTGGACGTGCACGTCCACCTGAGCGATGGATGCATGCATGTCTAGCCAGCCAGGCTCCACGAGCATTTTCAGGAAGCGGATGGAAGGGAGGGAGGTGGGCGACTCCAAGATTCGGACTCCAACTCTGGCCTAACCTAGTAACGACATGGGGTTCATGAGTTCATCAACCCTAGCCAGCGAAAATGACAGTCATTTACTTGCATCCGGTTCAGTGGTTGGACGATAGATACCCTTCTCGTGCCAGCGCCCAGCGTCGCCGAACGTAGCTCTCAAAATATCAAGCCAAGCGCCTAGCCTATCCATGCACAACACTTTTCTTCGTCAAGCTTGCATGGGAAGGAAGCGCTAGCTCATGCACAACACTTTGTGGGAGATCGCGGCCTGTGCTCGTCATAATTAAGTGCTCTCGAGTCTCGACTTTGGCCGGCCCCGTTCAGATTGTACTACTACGCCGAAGGAGTGCACCAATCAACGGTAGGATCTACTCCAGTAGCAGTTTTCAGATTGCAAACTAGGACGCGGGTAGCTAGTTTTCACCTTTTCCGGAGTGGAAAAGAGAAAGCCGAAAGGCACCGGCGGCCGCAGATGGTTATGTGTCCACTGACGTGCCGCCAGCTAGTCGCTATGCATGGCGGGTTGCTTGTGAGTGGTGTTGGAAGGACCGAACCTTTCTTCAACGGTACTGGTCTTCTCTTCTAAGACAAAGGACACCCATCTAAAAAAAGGATTGAAAGGATCCGACACCAATCGTGGTCACTGGCAGTGGTAGGAACTACTACGAATTAATCCCCCCAAAAAGGAAATGATAAATCCCGAACGTTCATGATTTAACCATTACAAATCGAAAGTTTTTCGATGGTAATTTTAGTGACGTGAGGAACTACGAATTAATACAGCAAAAAAGGGAAATGATAAATCCCAAACGTTCAGGATTTGACTATTGCAAATCGAAAGTTTTTCGATGGCAATTTTAGTGACGCGAGGATGACAAGTTTAGTTGGCATGCATGACAGCTTTTCCAGCAAAAAATACACAAAGCACGAAGTTGTCATGCTTGCCAACTAAAATTATCATCCTCACGTCAATAAAATTACCATCGAAAACGTTTGATTTGTCATGATCAAACGTTCGGGCGTTATCAGATTCCAATAAGAAACTACTAGGAACTAGGGGACACACTTGCGCACCGCAAAATGATATGTATTGCTCATAGCAGTATGTACCACTCGGGTCGCCCACTAGCGCATGAACATGGGCCGGCCCACTAGAAACCTAGCGCTTGGGCGAGTCGGGTCATGAACTTTTTCTTTTCTTTCGAGGAGGTCCAAATCATTCATGAAGGCAGAATGTCCAGTATGGAGGCTCACAATTTTGTAAAAAGTGTTTTAGCATCAGCTAATGGTTGCTATAACTGGCTGTTACAGCTGAATGACACTACAGTTGTACCATATATTATCATGCAATAAATAGACCATGTTTTCCCTAAAAAAGGCCTTGAACGTTTTTTTGTGCTTAAAAAAGGTATTGAACCCTTTTTCGCGAACGTTTTAGAGCTGGTTGCTGGAGCCATCGATTTGGTTTTCTCACCGTTTTTTCAGTATTTTTATTTTTTGTTTTCTTTTCTCTTTTCTGTTTTTTTTCTTCTTTTCGTCGGTTTCTTTGCCAGGCTTCTGGGTTCTGACCAGTTCTGTTTTTGTGAATATCTCCAGGTGGTTTTTGTGAAACTTCCATTTGGTCTTTTTTCACTGAATTTTCAAATTTTTTGTTCTTTTTCATCGAGCTTTCTTTGCCCGGTTTTCGGTTTCCTGGCCGTTTTTTCTACATCTTATTCCACCTTTATTATTATACTCAAAATGTTCAAAATTTCAAAAGTGTTCATGTTTTTAAAAAATATGTGAAATCACAAAAGGGTGCAAAATTTTAAAAATTGTCTATATTCAAAAGCATGTCCATAAATTTAAAAAATTCTTCACATTTTGCAAAAAAAATGGATTTCAAAATTATTCGTGGACATTTTCTGAATTCATGGACTTTTTTGAGGTTGTGATTTTTTTGAATTCAGAAGAAAAATTATATTCATGATTTTTTAATTCGTGATATTTTTTAATTCACACACATTTTTAAGTTTGCGTGAACATTCTCTGTATTCATAACTTCTGTTTTTGTATCCATGAGTTTTTTTAAATTGAAATGAACAGCCTAATAAAAGCGAAATGAGAAAAAACAGACGTGTGGTCTCTCGATGGGCTAGACCCATCTCGCTTGGGTGATGCAAGGGACGCATAGTGTATCGCTCACAGTGAGGGATACGCAACAACACGAGAGCAACTAACTAGAAGTTATCCGTTGCGGGGGACCTCCAAAGGTCATTTTTGGTGCCCTTAGAGCTAGCAAGTGGGGCGTCCAGTGGTAACCACATATCGCGTGCTAGGCGCTTTCTCTAGAATTTATTTTAATTTTCCGTATGCATTTTTGTAATTTTTATTTTGTTTCCACGAGAAGCACGTATTTGCTTCTCGTGGACGCACAAATTTGCTTACACGAGAAGCATTGGAAAAGGAGGACAAAATCTTTGCTTTCAGAAGTACATATTTCCTTCTCGTGGAGGCACATATCTGCTTTCGTGAGAAGCACAAATGTTCTTCTTAAAAAGGAAAAAAGAATGTGCTTCTACGAGAAGCACATATTTGCTTCCGCGTGCTTCTAAAAAAATATGCTTCTCATAAAAGGGAAAACATATGTGCTTCCATAAGAAGGACAAATTTAATTCTGATGGAGCCACAAATTTTCTCCCGTGAGAAGCAAAGTTGTGCTTCTCAAAAAGGGAAAAGTGGGAAAAAATCATGCTTCCGGCTTCGGTTTTTTCCTTCCGGCTTTTCAATTTTTTTGTGAAGTAAAAGTTCGTTGAAGCCTATTAACATAGGCTCTAGGTTCAAAGATCTTGACACGCAAAATCCAATGTTGAAATCGATTTAGGATTTTGGACACACGGTTCAAGAGATAAAACCTATTGAATAAATGAATCTATGAAAAAAGAAAAACTATCAGGTTGCAACAAATAAAACACATGCAGTGTGTCACTTGTCAGCACCTGAGAAGATGAGAATGACATTTACAAAGGGTAACTCTCAACTAGTAATTTCGCAACAGTGCCCTTGCGCACTAGCGATACTGAGATTGTGTGTAGGCTACCTGGGCAAGTAATGACTCCTTTAGTTGTATCTACTGTGGGCTTATGTGGTGATTGGATTGTAGCTATGTTTTTTAGATAAAGATCATAAGCTAAGGTGTTGCAAATAAACTGGCAAGATGTCTGAACAGTTTATACGCGGAGCTATGCCTCTCTTATTGCAACACGTAACATTGCATCGCCTATGGCGAAGGTGGTGTGCTCGTTTTAGTGGGCCAACCCATCAGAACAGTTTTGGGAAAGTTTCTATAGACCAGCCTGGACCGATTTGCAACCTTTCATATGTTTTTTTTGCATGTTTTATCTTTTGTTTTTATTTGTTTTTTATTTTCATTTTATATCTTTTCTTTTACCAATACATACCTGTTTTTTTAATACAAGTCTTACACTTTTCTTATAGACGTGAAGCTTTTTTTTGATACACGATGTATATTTTTCAAATACATAACAATCATTTTTTAAATACATGTTTGAACATTTTTTGAATACATGTTAAACGTTGTTGAACTCATGCTGAATATATTTTTTGAATGATATGAAACAGTTTTTTTATTACATGAACATTTTTTACATTTTATTAACACTTTTAAACCTGTAATGTTTTTAAAATGTCATGTACGTTATTTGAACCATATGAATCTTTTTTATGAGTACAAAGATTTTTTTAAATTGTATAAATTTTTTGAAATACATGCAACAAACATTTTTTTTTTGAAATGTGTGAGCATTCTTCTTAAATGTCATGAACATTTTCTGAGTGGTACGATGTTTTTTAAAATTACACAAACAATTTTTTTATATTGTGTACACATTATTTAAAATGTCATAAAGAATTCTTTTATAATCCAATCAACATTTTCCAAAAGTTGCGCGAAAAGTATTTTACACTGCATGGACATTTTTTAATATGTGGTAAATGCTTAAAAAACAATTACTCGTTCCGACCCGATTTAATTGACGCAACTTTAGTACTCCCTCTGTCCCAAAATAATTATCGCAACCTTAGTATAACTTTGAGACACTTATTTTGGGACGGAGTTGTACTAAAGCTGTGCCAGTTAATTTAGATCAGAGGAAGTAAATTATTTCTGAAATATATGTATTTAGAATATTTTAATAACATAAAAAGTAAAAAAGTATTTATTTTTGACGTGCAAACGCACATTCCATCAACCAACTGGTGCAGCAGAGCCGCTCGCACCCAAATCAAGAATAAAGTCTGGCATGTGCTCCATCGGAATGGAGGATGCAACTCCTTGCTTCCCCGAACATGACAAACAGCTCTGCTTGGTCTGAGTCGCCGGAGTTTAAAGCTTGAACAAGGGACAAGGAATCAGACTCCAACATTACTATGTGAACTCCCACATTGCCTGCTCCCTCGATTGCAGCAGGACACACCTCAACTTCGGCTTGAAGGGTGCATAGGATATGCATGAGCTTCTCGGCCCTAATTGCAATGATTTCGCCAACGTCCGAGCGTAGGATATACCCATATACGCACTATCGCTGGATCCTTGTTCAGAGGCCGCATCGAAATTTACCTTGACAAACTCCCGCTTTGGTCATTCCCATTTCACAGTAGGTTTGACAACCATAGTGGTTGGGCTCACATCTGCAGAGAACTCCAATATGTGCTTTCGGATCGTGAAAAAACCCTCATCAACAGTCCTCGCCCTTTCCCCTACATATATTTTGTTCCGGGTAGTCCACGAGTCCCGTAGAATCACACTAGCGCTTGACGCTCCTTCACCATCAAGGGAGAGAATCGCTTCAACGACCGCGACAACGTTGGGTTGCTCCAGCAACATCACCCTAGTCTCCTCCATGTTTGTATGCCACCAAACCTTCTTTACAAATTTGCAGCGGAGGAAAGCGTGTCCTCCATCCTCGTCAAGTCGCGCACACCCCGGGCATTGGGTGTCCAGCTCGACGTGCTTGGGCTTGATATTCATGAGGGTCGGTAGGCTATCATGAGCAAGCCGCCAAAGGATGATCTGTACTTTAGCAGGGAGCCGCACTACCCAAAGTTTACATCTCGAAGAAACAACGATAGTGTTGTCTGAGGTGGTCACATCCCTGTGGTGAATCGAATCCCAAATCCTCACCCCCATCTGGTATGCAAACTTGACGCTGAAGTTCCCCTTGCTGTCATAGTGCCATGCCATATGGTTATCCATGCCACTACGGAGAGGAATAGATAGGGTGTGTTGTGCATCTACCGGCCCAAACATGTCATTTATAAGCTCCACTTCCCATTGCTCAGTGGATAGATCGATAAGCGCCGCCACCTTTGTCAGCACTGCTTGACCTCTGACGGAAAATGGACGCCTAGATGATCCACTCGAAATCCAGGGATCCCTCCACATGTCGATGGACTCAGCATCGCCAAGTCTCCAGATTGCTCCTTCTTTGAGCAGCTCCATACCACGAAGATACATCGCCAAGTATAGGACATACCCGACTGTTGTAAGGGCATCTCCAATGGCGTCGACGTAGGGGAAGAAGTCGTCGTCGGGGAAGTAGTCATCGGAGTCCGTGATGAGGAAGTCAGTAGTCGCGCGGAGTGCTCCCCAAAAACTTTATCACTCTTCTCCCGTACATGATTCAAAGAGGTGCGGTTTCGGAGGCCTACTGTCCCGACTCGCGGTGCACGCCGCAAGCCGGGATGAGGAAGACAGTAGTAGCTCAGAGATTGGAACCGGTGGCGAGAGGAAGGAAAAGCTCTGGTGCGTCTCTCTGAGAGGAGCGATCTCCCTTTTATAGGCGCAAGAGAAGGAGGCGAGAGGTTGCGCCGGAATCTGAAGGGAACGCGGAAGATGAAACGAACGGGCAGCAGCCGAAGGGTGCAACGTTCGTATTCAATATCCACTACAGCAAAAAAATTCTATCTCCCGAGTGGCCTTTCGTATACCCGTAGTGCGTGGCAAAAATTTAGATACCGGCTCGGCTCATTCCCGCAACCCGCGACGCGTCGTGACGAGGCGAGGCGTGGCGTGGCGAGGCAGGCGGCGGAACGGGCAACAGCTGAAGGGTGCATCGTTCGTATTCAATATCCACTACAGCAAAAAAAATCCAGCTCCCGAGTGGCCTTTTGTATACCCGTAGTGCGTGGCAAAAATTTAGATATCAACTCGACTCATTCCCTCAACGTGCGGCGCGTCATGACGAGGCGAGGCGTGGTGTGGCGGGCGGCGGAGGAGGAGCGCACGTGGATATCCCTCTTGTTCTCATGCTCATACAAGTGGGGAAAGAACCTCCTTCCAACTCACTCTAAACTAGCAATGTGGGACTAAACTTTAGTTCCACCTCTTGCCTTGCACGAATGGGCTGCGTGGGCCTCTAGGATTTATTAGGAATTTCTGAAACTGCTATTGGACTGGCCCAAAATAGATAAAATTCCAGCAATCCCCCACCAAATCCCAGAGGCACACAAAATTTGCCTTTGGTTCCAAAACATTGTTTTATATACCGGTACTGCAGTGGAGACTGTTAAGTTGAATTTCCACCTAGAACTCTATGCTACATAAGTAAGCAACTTGAACAATGGACTGGGCCTTGAACTGCAAGTTTTCTGCGAAACTAGCTTCACATAAAGCCTTGACCGATACGTGGCTACCGTGGGTCTTCCACGCGGGTGGAGCTTATGCGTCATACTACGAGAGCTTTCATGAGTTTACTCGAGAGAACCCTACTCTCATAGATTGCGACGTTTGACAATCAGACTCATTTAAGGGTGTTCTTCAAAAGATGTTCTGCAGGACAACATCTCTGCTTCAAAGAGCCACTTAGAACACATTAAGATATACATCAACCTGCCATGCAGATTAGAAGAGTATTGCATCTTCATGGAGTGGTATTGTTAATAGTAAGGATACTCTCCTCTTAGTTGACCAACAGCTTGTCTTCCACATCTAATTCACGGGATCTCCGACCACAAAGAATAGGTTACCACTATGAACAACTCATATCATGGGTCTCATACCCATTTCCCTCGATGCATTATCTATCACATTGCGTGATAGACCCTTAGTAAAAGGATCTGCCAGATTTTTAGACGTTTGGATATAATCCAATGCAATAACTCCGGAGTTTCTCATTTTCCTGACAGACTTTAACCATCTCTGAACGTGTCTTGATGACTTCATGTTATCCTTTGAGCTGCTCACTTTCATGATCACAGTTTGATTATCGCAGTTCATAAGGATACCCGGTACAGGTTTCTCAATAACCGGCAAGTCATTCAAGAGCCGGCGAAGCCAATCTGCTTCGACCGTAGTTGTATCTAGTGCTGTCAGTTCTGCTTCCATTGTTGACCTCGTTAAGATGGTCTGCTTGCAAGACTTCCAAGAAAGAGCGCCACCTCCATGAGTGAATACATATCCGCTCGTGGCCTTTATCTCATCAGCATCTGAGATCCAGTTTGAGTCACTATAGCCTTCAAGCACCTTTGGGTGCCCGGTGTAGTGAATTCCATAATTCGCAGTGCCTTTCAAATAACGCAAAACTCTCTATAGAGCTTTCCAATGCACATCTCCTGGTTTTGAGACAAACCGACTCAGCTTGCTAACAGCAAAAGAGATGTCAGGTCTTGTAGCACTGGCTAAGTACATAAGCGAGCCAATAATCTAAGAATATTTCAATTGATCTCTACCAATTCTTCGATTCTTTCGAAGTAACACACTCGCATCATATTGTGTTGGAGAGGGATTGCATTCACTGTAGCCAAAGCGACTCAAGATCTTTTCCACATAGTGAGATTGAAGCAATGTAATCCCATCATCATCGTCTCTCGACAACTTGATGTTCAAAATGACATCAGCCACTCCTAAATCCTTCATCTCAAAACGGCAAGATAGGAAATCCTTGACCTCCTTAATACATTCAGATTTGTTTGGAAAATCAGTAATGCATCAACATACAAGCAAAGGATAACTCCCTCGTCCCCACCATGGCGATAGTACACACATTTGTTAGCTTCGTTTACAACAAAGCCTGCAGCTGTTAAAATTCTTTCAAACTTCTCATGCCACTATTTGGGTGCTTGCTTGAGTCCATACAAAGACTTCAGCAACTTGCACACTTTTCTTTCCTGACCATCTAGTACAAACCCATCTGGTTGTTCCATATAAATTTACTCGTCCAACTCTCCACTTAGGAAGCATTCTTAACATCCATTTGATGAACGAGAAGACCATGTGAGGCAGCTAGCGAAAGTAGAACTCGAATAGTGGTCAGTCGAGCCACACGTGAGTAAGTATCAAAGAATTCTTCACCTTCCTTTTGGGTATAACCCTTAGCCACGAGCCGATCCTTGTACTTTTCAATAGTACCATCAGGCCTAAGCTTCTTCTTGAATACCCATTTGCATCCTATAAGTTTGCACCCATAAGGACGATCAGTTATCTCCCAAGTTCCATTCACCAAGATGGAATCCATCTCACTACGAACCGCTTCCCTCCAGTAGTCAGCATCTTCAGATGCGTAGGCCTCTGAATTAGAACTGGGAGTGTCATCTATGAGATACACAAGAAAATCATCACCAAAGGACTTTGCAGTCCTATGTCTCTTGCTCCTAGTAGGAACTTCACTGTTCTCCTCCACAGGACTTTTAAAGTGTTCCATCGAAATGACAGGTTCGGTAATTGTAATTGGTTCCTGATTCGATGAACTAGGAATCTCTTGATTAGATGAGGTATCCATATCCTTCATGGGAAAGATATCTTCAAAGAAAGTCGCATCATTCGACTCCATGATCGTACCGACATGCATGTCAGGTACCTCAGATTTTACAACCAAGAATCTGTTGGGGAATGTAGTAATTTCAAAAATTTCCTATGCACACGCAAGATCATGGTGATGCATAGCAACGAGAGGGGAGAGTGTTGTCTACGTACCCTCGTAGACCGAAAGCGGAAGCGTTAGCACAACGCGGTTGATGTAGTCGTACGTCTTCACGGCCCGACACATCAAGCACCGAAACTACGGCACCTCCGAGTTCTAGCACATGTTCAGCTCGATGACGATCCCCAGACTCCGATCCAGCATAATGTCGGGGAAGAGTTCCGTCAGCACGACGGCGTGGTGACGATCTTGATGTTCTACCGTCGCAGGGCTTCGCCTAAGCACCGCTACAATATTATCGAGGATTATGGTGGAAGGGGGCACCGCACACAGCTAAGAGATCAATGATCAATTTTTGTGTCTTCGGGGTGCCCCCTGCACCTGTATATAAAGGAGCAAGGGAGGAGGAGGCCGACCTTAGGAGGGGGCGCGCCAAGTGTGGAGTCCTACTAGGACTCCCTAGTCCTAGTAGGATTCCACCTCCCATATGGAATAGGAAAAAAGGAAGGGAAAAGGAGAAGGGAGGAAGGGGGCGCCCCCCTTCCCTAGTCCAATTCATACCAGACCAAGGGGAGGGGTGCGGCCACCCTTGAGGCCCTTTTCCTTCTTTCCCGTATGGCCCAATAAGGCCCAATACGTATTCCCGTAACTCTCCGGTACTCCGAAAAATACCTGAATCACTCGGAACCTTTCCGATGTCCGAATATAGTCGTCCAATATATCGATCTTTACGTCTCGACCATTTCGAGACTCCTCGTCATGTCCCCGATCTCATCGGGACTCTGAACTCCTTCGGTACATCAAAACTCATAAACTCATAATATAACTGTCATCGAAACCTTAAGCGTGCGAACCCTACGGGTTCGAGAACAATGTAGACATGACCGAGACACGTCTCCGGTCAATAACCAATAGCGGAACCTGGATGCTCATATTGGCTCCCACATATTCTACGAAGATCTTTATCGGTCAGACCGCATAACAACATACGTTGTTCCCTTTGTCATCGGTATGTTACTTGCCCGAGATTCGATCGTCGGTATCTCAATACCTAGTTCAATCTCGTTACCGGCAAGTCTCTTTACTCGTTTCGTAATACATCATCCTGCAACTAACTCATTAGCTGCAATGCTTGCAAGGCTTAAGTGATGTGCATTACTGAGAGGGCCCAGAGATACCTCTCCGACAATCGGAGTGACAAATCCTAATCTCGAAATACGCCAACCCAACAAGTACCTTCGGAGACACCTGTAGAGCACCTTTATAATCACCCAGTTACGCTGTGACGTTTGGTGGCACACAAAGTGTTCCTCCGGTAAATGGGAGTTGCATAATCTCATAGTCATAGGAACATGTATAAGTCATGAAGAAAGCAATAGCAACAAACTAAACGATCAAGTGCTATGATAACGGAATGGGTCAAGTCAATCACATCATTATCCTAATGATGTGATCCCTTTAATCAAATGACAACTCATGTCTATGGTTAGGAAACATAACCATCTTTGATCAACGAGCTAGTCAAGTAGAGGCATACTAGTGACACTCTGTTTGTCTATGTATTCACACATGTATTATGTTTCCGGTTAATACAATTCTAGCATGAATAATAAACATTTATCATGATATAAGGAAATAAATAATAACTTTATTATTGCCTCTAGGGCATATTTCCTTCAGTCTCCCACTTGCACTAGAGTCAATAATCTAGTTCACATCACCATGTGATTTAACATCAATAGTTCACATCACCATGTGATTAACACCCATAGTTCACATCGACATGTGACCAACACCCAAAGGGTTTACTAGAGCCAATAATCTAGTTCACATCGCTACGTGATTAACACCCAAAGAGTACTGAGGTGTGATCATGTTTTGCTTGTGAGAGAAGTTTAGTCAACGGGTCTGCCACATTCAAATCCGTAAGTATTTTGCAAATTTCTATGTCAACAATGCTTTACATGGAGCTACTCTAGCTAATTGCTCCCACTTTCAATATGTATCCAGATTGAGACTTAGAGTCATCTGGATCAGTGTCAAAACTTGCATCGACGTAACCCTTTACGACGAACCTTTTGTCACCTTCATAATCGAGAAACATATCCTTATTTCACTAAGGATAATTTTGACCAATGTCCAGTGATCTACTCCTAGATCACTATTGTACACCTTTGCCAAACTCAGGGCAGGGTATACAATAGGTCTGGTACACACCATGGCATACTTTATAGAACCTATGGCTGAGGCATAGGGAATGACTTTCATTCTCTCTCTATCTTCTGCCGTGGTCGGGTTTTGAGTCTTACTCAACTTCACACCTTGTAACACAGGCAAGAACTCCTTTTTGACTGTTCCATTTTGAACTACTTCAAAATCTTGTCAAGGTATGTACTCATTGAAAAAACTTATCAAGCGTATTGATCTATCTCTATAGATCTTGATGATCAATATGTAAGCAGCTTCACCGAGGTCTTTCTTTGAAAAACTCCTTTCAAACATTCCTTTATGCTTTGCAGAATAATTCTACATTATCTCCGATCAACAATATGTCTTTCACATATACTTATCAAAAATGTTGTAATGCTCCCACTCACTTTCTTGTAAATACATGCTTCACCGCAAGTCTGTATAAAACTATATGCTTTGATCAACTTATCAAAGCATATATTCCAACTCCGAGATGCTTGCACCAGTCCATAGATGGATCGATGGAGCTTGCATATTTTGTTAGTACCTTTAGGATTGACAAAACCTTCTGGTTGCATCATATACAACTCTTCTTTAATAAATCCACTAAGAAATGCAGTTTTGTTTATCCATTTGCCAGATTTTATAAAATGCGGCAATTGCTAACATGATTCGGACAGACTTAAGCATAGATACGAGTGAGAAACTCTCATCGTAGTCAACACCTTGAACTTGTCGAAAACCTTTTTGTGACAATTCTAGCTTTGTAGATAGTAACACTACTATTAGCGTCTGTCTTCCTCTTGAAGATCCATTTAATCTCAATGGCTCGCCGATCATTGGGCAAGTCAATCAAAGTCCATACTTTGTTCTCATACATGGATCTCATCTCAGATTTCATGGCCTCAAGCCATTTCGCGGAATCTGGGCTCATCATCGCTTCCTCATAGTTCGTAGGCTCGTCATGGTCAAGTAACATGACCTCCAGAACAGGATTACCGTACCACTCTGGTGCGGATCTCACTCTGGTTTACCTACGACGTTCGGTAGTAACTTGATCTGAAGTTATATGATCATCATCATTAGCTTCCTCACTAATCGGTGTAGTAGTCACAGGAACAGATTTCTGTGATGAACTACTTTCCAATAAGGGAGCAGGTACAATTATCTCATCAAGTTCTACTTTCCTCCCACTCACTTCTTTCGAGAGAAACTCCTTTTCTAGAAAGGATCCATTCAAAGCAACGAATATATTGCCTTCGGATCTGTGATAGAAGGTGTACCCAACATTTTCTTTTGGGTATCCTATGAAGACGCACTTCTCCGATTTGGGTTAGAGCTTATCAGGTTGAAACTTTTTCACATAAGCATTGCAGCCTCAAACTTTAAGAAACGACAGCTTAGGTTTCTTGCCAAACCATAGTTCATACGGTGTCGTCTCAACGGATTTAGATGGTGCCCTATTTAACGTGAATGCAGCTGTCTCTAATGCATAACCCCAAAACGATAGTGGTAGATCGGTAAGAGACATCATAGATCGCACCATATCTAATAAAGTGCGGTTATGACGTTCGGACACACCATTATGCTGTGGTGTTCCAGGTGGCGTGAGTAGTGAAACTATTTCACATTGTTTTTAACTGAAGGCCAAACTCGTAACTCAAATATTTTACTTCTGCAATCATATCGTAAAAACTTTTATTTTTGTTACGATGATTCTCCACTTCACTCTGAAATTCTTTGAACTTTTCAAATGTTTCAGACTTGTGTTTCATCAAGTAGATATACTCATATCTGCTCAAATCATCTGCGAAGATCAGAAAATAATGATACCTGCCACGAGCCTGAATATTCATCGGACCACATACATCAGTATGTATGATTTCCAACAAATCTGTTGCTCGCTCCATCGTTCCGGAGAACGGAGTCTTAATCATCTTGCCCATGAGGCATGGTTCGCAAGCATCAACTGATTCACAATCAAGTGATTCCAAAAGCCCATCAGCATGGATTTTCTTCATGCGCTTTACACCAATATGACCTAAACGGTAGTGCCACAAATAAATTGCACCATCATTATTAACTTTGCATCTTTTGGTTTCAATATTATGAATATGTGTATCACTACGATCGAGATCCAACGAACCATTTTCATTGGGTGTGTAACCATATAAGGTTTTATTCATGTAAACAGAACAACAATTTATTCTCTTACTTAAATGAATAACCATATTGCAATAAACATGATCAAATCATATTCATGCTCAACGCAAACACCAAATAACACTTATTTAGGTTCAACACCAATCCCAAAAGTATAGGGAGTGTGCGATGATGATCATATCAATCTTGGAACCACTTCTAACACACATCATCACTTCACCCTTAACTAGTCTATGTTCATTCTGGAACTCCCGTTTCGAGTTACTACTCTTAGCAACTGAACCAGTATCAATTACCAAGGGGTTGCTACGAACACTAGTAAAATACACATCAATAATCTGTATATCAAATATACCTTTGTTCACTTTGCCATCCTTCTTATCCGCCAAATACTTGGGGCAGTTCCGCTTCCAGTGACCAGTCCCTTTGCAGTAGAAGCACTTAGTCTCAGGCTTAGGACCAGACTTGGGCTTCTTCACTTGAGCAGCAACTTGCTTGTCGTTCTTCTTGAAATTCCCCTTCTTCCTTTTGCCCTTTTCTTGAAACTAGTGGTCTTGTCTACCATCACCACTTGATATTTTTCTTGATTTCTACCTTCGTCGATTTCAGCATTACGAAGAGCTTGGGAATCGTTTTCGTTATCCCTTGCATATCATAGTTCATCACGAAGTTCTACTAACTTGGTGATGGTGACTAGAGAATTCTGTCAATCACTATTTTATCTGGAAGATTAACTCCCACTTGATTCAAGCGATTGTAGTATCCAGACAATCTGAGCACATGCTCACTGCTTGAGCTATTCTCCTCCATCTTTTAGCTACAGAACTTGTTGGAGACTTCATATCTCTCAACTCAGGTATTTTCTTGAAATATTAACTTCAACTCCTGGAACATCTCATATGGTCCATGACGTTCAAAACATCTTTGAAGTCCCGATTCTAAGCCGTTTAAGCATGGTGCACTAAACTATCAAGTAGTCATCATATTGAGCTAGCCAAATGTTCATAACATCTGCATCTACTCCTGCAATAGGTTTGTCACCTAGCGGTGCATCAAAGACATAATTCTTTTGTACAACAATGAGGATAAACCTCAGATCACGGATCCAATCCGCATCATTGCTACTAACATATTTCAACTTAGTTTGCTCTAGGAACATATCAAAAATAAATCAGGGGAGCTAAACGCAAGCTATTGATCTACAACATAGATATGCTAATACTACCAGGACTAAGTTCATGATAAATTAAAGTTCAATTAATCCTATTACTTAAGAACTCCCACTTAGACATCCCTCTAATCCTCTAAGTGATCACGTGATCCAAATCAACTAAACCATGTCCGATCATCACATGAGATGGAGTAGTTTCAATGGTGAACATCATTATGTTGATCATATCTACTATATGATTCATGTTTGTGAAGGAAATATGCTCTAGAGGCAATAATAAAGTTATTATTTATTTCCTTATAATCATGATAAATGTTTATTATTCATGCTAGAATTGTATTAACCGGAAACATAATACATGTGTGAATACATAGACAAACAAAGTGTCACTAGTATGCCTCTACTTGACTAGCTCGTTAATCAAAGATGGTTATGTTTCCTAACCATGAACAATGAGTTGTTATTTGATTAACGAGGTCACATCATTAGTTGAATGATCTGATTGACATGACCCATTCCATTAGCTTAGCACCCGATCGTTTAGTATGTTGCTATTGCTTTCTTCATGACTTATACATGTTCCTATAACTATGAGATTATGCAACTCCCGTGTGCCGGAGGAACACTTTGGGTGCTACCAAACGTCACAACGTAACTGGGTGATTATAAAGGAGCATTACAGGTGTCTCCAAAGGTAGATGTTGGGTTGGCGTATTTCGAGATTAGGATTTGTCACTCCGATTGTCGGAGAGGTATCTCTGGGCCCTCTCGGTAATGCACATCACATAAGCCTTGCAAGCATTGCAACTAATGAGTTAGTTGCGGGATGATGTATTACAGAACGAGTAAAGAGACTTGCCGGTAACGAGATTGAACTAGGTATTGGATACCGACGATCGAATCTCGGGCAAGTAACATACCGATGACAAAGGGAACAACGTATGTTGTTATGCGGTCTGACCGATAAAGATCTTCGTAGAATATGTAGGAGCCAATATGGGCATCCAGGTCCCGCTATTGGTTATTGACCGGAGACATGTCTCGGTCATGTCTACATTGTTCTCGAACCCGTAGGGTCCGCACGCTTAAGGTTACGATGATAGTTATATTATGAGTTTATGCATTTTGATGTACCAAAGGTTGTTTGGAGTCCCGGATGTGATCACGGACATGACGAGGAGTCTCGAAATGGTCGAGACGTAAAGATTGATATATTGGAAGCCTATGTTTGGATATCGGAAGTGTTCCGGGTGAAATCGGGATTTTACCGGAGTACCGGGAAGGTTACCAGAACCCCCCGGGAGCTAAATGGGCCATGATGGGCCTTAGTGGAAAAGAGAAGAGGCAGCCCTACATGGGCTGTGCGCCTCCCCCTTCCCCTAGTCCTATTAGGACTAGGAGAGGTGGTCGGCCCCCTCTCTCTCTTTTCCCCCTCCGCGAATCCTATTCCAACTAGGATTGGGAGGGGGGAATCCTACTCCCAGAGGGAGTAGGACTCTCCTGGCGCACCTCCTATGGCCGGCCAGCCTTCCCCCCTTTGGTCCTTTATATACTGAGGTAGAGGCACCCTAGAACACACAAGTTGATCCACGTGATCTATTCCTTAGCCGTGTGCGGTGCCCCCAGCCACCATAGTCCTCTATAATACTGTAGCGGAGTTTAGGTGAAGCTCTGCTGCTGTAGTACATCAAGATCGTCACCACACCATCGTGCTGACGGAACTCTTCCTCGACACTTTGCTGGATCGGAGTCCGGGGATCGTCATCGAGCTGAACGTGTGCTCGAACTCGGAGGTGCCGTAGTTTCGGTGCTTGATCGGTTGGATCGTGAAGACGTACGACTACTTCCTCTATGTTGCGTCAACGCTTCCGCAGTCGGTCTGCGTGGGTACGTAGACAACACTCTCCCATCTTGTTGCTATGCATCACATGATCTTGCATGAGCGTAGGATTTTTTTTAAATTACTACGAAACCCAACAGTGGCATCCGAGCCTAGGTTATTTATGTTGATGTTATATGCACGAGTAGAACACAAGTGAGTTGTGGGCGATATAAGTCATACTGCCTACCAGCATGTCATACTTTGGTTCAGCGGCATTGTTGGACGAGACGACCCGGACCAACCTTACGCGTACGCTTACGCGAGACCGGTTCCCCCGATGTGCTTTGCACATAGGTGGCTTGCGGGCGACTGTCTCTCCAACTTTAGTTGAACCAAGTATGGCTACGCCCGGTCCTTGCGAAGGTTAAAACGGAGTCTATTTGACAAACTATCGTTGTGGTTTTGATGCATAGGTGAGATTGGTTCTTGCTTAAGCCCGTAGCAGCCACGTAAAACTTGCAACAACAAAGTAGAGGACGTCTAACTTGTTTTTGCAGGGCATGTTGTGATGTGATATGGTCAAGACATGATGCTGAATTTTATTGTATGAGATGATCATGTTTTGTAACTGAGTTATCGGCAACTGGCAGGAGCCATATGGTTGTCGCTTTATTGTATGCAATGAAATCGCGATGTAATGCTTTAGTTTATTACTAAGCGGTAGTGATAGTCGTGGAAGCATAAGCTTGGCGAGACGACAACGATGCTATGATGGAGATCAAGGTGTCACGCCGGTGACGATGGTGATCACGACGGTGCTTCGGAGATGGAGATCACAAGCACAAGATGATGATGACCATATCATATCACTTATATTGATTGCATGTGATGTTTATCCTTTTATGCATCTTATCTTGCTTTGATTGACGGTAGCATTATAAGATGATCTCTCACTAATTATCAAGAAGTGTTCTCCCTGAGTATGCACTGTTGCGAAAGTTCTTCGTGCTGAGACACCACGTGATGATCGGGTGTGATAGGTTCTACGTTCAAATACAACGGGTGCAAAACAGTTGCACACGCGGAATACTCAGGTTATACTTGACGAGCCAAGCATATACAGATATGGCCTCGGAACACGGAGACCGAAAGGTCGAACGTGAATCATATAGTAGATATGATCAACATAACGATGTTCACCATTGAAAACTACTCCATCTCACGTGATGATCGGTTATGGTTTAGTTGATTTGGATCACGTAATCACTTAGAGGATTAGAGGGATGTCTATCTAAGTGGGAGTTCTTTAACTTGATTAACTGAACTTAAATTTATCATGAAACTTAGTACCTGATTAGTATCTTGCTTGTTTATGTTTGATTGTAGATAGATGGCTCGTGCTGTTGTTCCTTGAATTTTAATGCGTTCCTTGAGAAAGCAAAGTTGAAAGATGATGATAGCAATTACACGGACTGGGTCCGTAACTTGAGGATTATCCTCATTGCTGCACAGAAGAATTACGTCCTGGAAGCACCGCTGGGTACCAGGCCTGCTGCAGGAGCAACGCCAGATGTTATGAACGTCTGGCAGAGCAAAGCTGATGACTACTCGATAGTTCAGTGTGCCATGCTTTACGGCTTAGAATCGGGACTTCAACGACGTTTTGAACGTCATGGAGCATATGAGATGTTTCAGGAGTTGAAGTTAATATTTCAAGCAAATGCCCGGATTGAGAGATATGAAGTCTCCAATAAGTTCTATAGCTGCAAGATGGAGGAGAACAGCTCTGTCAGTGAGCATATACTCAAAATGTCTGGGTATAATAATCACTTGATTCAATTGGGAGTTAATCTTCCAGATGATAACGTCATTGACAGAATTCTTCAATCACTGCCACCAAGCTACAAGAGCTTCGTGATGACTATAATATGCAAGGGATGAACAAGACTATTCCCGAGCTCTTCGCGATGCTGAAAGCTACGGAGGTAGAAATCAAGAAGGAGCATCAAGTGTTAATGGTCAACAAGACCACTAGTTTCAAGAAAAAGGGCAAAGGGAAGAAGAAGGGGAACTTCAAAAAGAGCGGCAAGCAAGTTGCTACTCAAGAGAAGAAACCCAAACCTGGACCTAAGCCTGAAACTGAGTGCTTCTATTGCAAGCAGACTGGTCACTAGAAGCGGAACTGCCCCAAGTATTTGGCGGATAAGAAGGATGGCAAGGTGAACAAAGGTATATGTGATATACATGTTATTGATGTGTACCTTACTAATGCTCGCAGTAGCACCTGGGTATTTGATACTGGTTCTGTTGCTAATATTTGCAACTCGAAACAGGGACTACGGATCAAGCGAAGATTGGTTAAGGACGAGGTGACGATGCGCGTGGGAAACGGTTCCAAAGTCGATGTGATCGCAATCGGCACGCTACCCCTACATCTATCTTTGGGATTAGTATTAGACCTAAATAATTGTTATTTGGTGCCAGCGTTAAGCATGAACATTATATCTGGATCTTGTTTGATGCGAGACGGTTATTCATTTAAATCAGAGAATAATGGTTGTTCTATTTATATGAGTAATATCTTTTATGGTCATGCACCCTTGAAGAGTGGTCTATTCTTGTTGAATCTCGATAGTAGTAACACACATATTCATAATGTTGAAGCCAAAAGATGCAGAGTTGATAATGAGAGTGCAACTTATTTGTGGCACTGCCGTTTAGGTCATATCGGTGTAAAGCGCATGAAGAAACTCCATTCTGATGGACTTTTGGAACCACTTGATTATTGAATCACTTGGTACTTGCGAACCGTGCCTCATGGGCAAGATGACCAAAACACCGTTCTCCGGTACTATGGAGAGAGCAAAAGATTTGTTGGAAATCATACATACAGATGTATGTGGTCCGATGAATATTGAGGCTCGTGGCGGATATCGTTATTTTCTCACCTTCACAGATGATTTAAGCAGATATGGGTATATCTACTTAATGAAACATAAGTCTGAAACATTTGAAAAGTTCAAGGAATTTCAGAGTGAAGTTGAAAATCATCGTAACAAGAAAATAAAGTTTCTACGATCTGATCGTGGAGGAGAATATTTGAGTTACGAGTTTGGTGTACATTTGAAAAATTGTGGAATAGTTTCGCAACTCACGCCACCCGGAACACCACAGCGTAATGGTGTGTCCGAACGTCGTAATCGTACTTTACTAGATATGGTGCGATCTATGATGTCTCTTACTGATTTACCGCTATCGTTTTGGGGATACGCTCTAGAGACGGCCGCATTCACGTTAAATAGGGCACCATCAAAATCCGTTGAGACGACGCCTTATGAACTGTGGTTTGGCAAGAAACCAAAGTTGTCGTTTCTGAAAGTTTGGGGCTGCAATGCTTATGTGAAAAAACTTCAACCTGATAAGCTCGAATCCAAATCGGAGAAATGTGTCTTCATAGGATATCCAAAGGAAACTATTGGATACACCTTCTATCACAGATCCGAAGGCAAGACTTTGGTTGCTAAATTCGGAAACTTTCTGGAGAAGGAGTTTCTCTCGAAAGAAGTGAGTGGGAGGAAAGTAGAGCTTGACGAGGTAACTGTACCTGCTCCCTTATTGGAAAGTAGTACATCACAGAAAACTGTTTCTGCGACACCTACACCAGTCAGTGAGGAAGCTAATGATGATGATCATGAAACTTCAGAACAAGATACTATTGAACCTCGTAGATCAACCAGAGTAAGATCCGCACCAGAGTGGTACGGTAATCCTGTTCTGGAAGTCATATTATTAGATCATGATGAACCTATGAACTATGAAGAAGCGATGGTGAGCCCAGATTCCTCAAAGTGGCTTGAAGCCATGAAATCTGAGATGGGATCCATGTATGAGAACAAAGTATGGACTTTGGTTGACTTGTCCGATGATCGGCAAGCAATTGAGAATAAATGGATCTTCAAGAAGAAGACTGACGCTGACGGTAATGTTACTGTCTACAAAGCTCGACTTGTTGCAAAAGGTTTTCGGCAAGTTCAAGGGATTGACTACGATGAGACCTTCTCACCCGTAGCGATGCTTAAGTCTGTCCGAATCATGTTAGCAATTGCCGCATTTTATGATTATGAAATTGGGCAGATGGATGTCAAAACTGCATTCCTGAATGGATTTCTGGAAGAAGAGTTTTATATGATGCAACCAGAAGGTTTTGTCGATCCAAAGGGAGCTAACAAAGTGTGCAAGCTCCAGCGATCCATTTATGGACTGGTGCAAGCCTCTTGGAGTTGGAATAAACGTTTTGATAGTGTGATCAAAGCATTTGGTTTTATACAGACTTTCGGAGAAGCCTGTATTTACAAGAAAGTGAGTGGGAGCTCTGTAGCATTTCTGATATTATATGTGGATGACATATTGTTAATTGGAAATAATATAGAATTTCTGGATAGCATAAAGGGATACTTGAATAAGAGTTTTTCAATGAAAGACCTCGGTGAAGCTGCTTACATATTAGGCATAAAGATCTATAGAGATAGATCAAGACGCTTAATTGGACTTTCACAAACAACATACCTTGACAAAATTTTGAAGAAGTTCAAAATGGATCAAGCAAAGAAAGGATTATTGCGTGTGTTACAAGGTGTGAAATTGAGTAAGACTCAATGCCCGACCACTGCAGAAGATAGAGAGAATATGAAAGATGTTCCCTATGCATCAGCAATAGGATCTATCATGTATGCAATGCTGTGTACCAGACCTGATGTGTGCCTTGCTATAAGTCTAGCAGGGAGGTACCAAAGTAATCCAGGAGTGGATCACTGGACAGCGGTCAAGAACATCCTGAAATACCTGAAAAGGACTAAGGATATGCTTCTCGTATATGGAGGTGACAAAGAGCTCGTCGTAAAAGGTTACGTTGATGCAAGCTTTGACACTGATCCAGACGATTCTAAATCACAAACTGGATACATGTTTACATTAAACGGTGGAGCTGTCAGTTGGTGCAGTTCTAAACAAAGCGTCGTAGCGGGATCTACATGTGAAGCGGAGTACATAGCTGCTTCGGAAGCAGCAAATGAAGGACTCTGGATGAAGGAGTTCATATCCGATCTAGGTGTCATACCTAGTGCATCGGGTCCAATGAAAATCTTTTGTGACAATACTGGTGCAATTGCCTTGGCAAAGGAATCTAGATTTCACAAGAGAACCAAGCACATCAAGAGACGCTTCAATTCCATCCGGGATATAGTTCAGGTGGGAGACATAGAGATTTGCAAGATACATACGAATCTGAATGTTGCAGACCCATTGACTAAGCCTCTTCCACGAGCAAAACATGATCAGCACCAAGGCTCCATGGGTGTTAGAATCATTACAGTGTAATCTAGATTATTGACTCTAGTGCAAGTGGGAGACTGAAGGAAATATGCCCTAGAGGCAATAATAAAGTTATTATTTATTTCCTTATAATCATGATAAAAGTTTATTATTCATGCTAGAATTGTATTAACCGGAAACATAATACATGTGTGAATACATAGACAAACAAAGTGTCACTAGTATGCCTCTACTTGACTAGCTCGTTAATCAAAGATGGTTATGTTTCCTAACCATGAACAATGAGTTGTTATTTGATTAACGAGGTCACATCATTAGTTGAATGATCTGATTGACATGACCCATTCCATTAGCTTAGCACCCGATCGTTTAGTATGTTGCTATTGCTTTCTTCATGACTTATACATGTTCCTATAACTATGAGATTATGCAACTCCCGTTTGCCGGAGGAACACTTTGGGTGCTACCAAACGTCACAACGTAACTGGGTGATTATAAAGGAGCATTACAGGTGTCTCCAAAGGTAGATGTTGGGTTGGCGTATTTCGAGATTAGGTTTTGTCACTCCGATTGTCGGAGAGGTATCTCTGGGCCCTCTCGGTAATGCACATCACATAAGCCTTGCAAGCATTGCAACTAATGAGTTAGTTGCGGGATGATGTATTATAGAACGAGTAAAGAGACTTGCCGGTAACAAGATTGAACTAGGTATTGGATACCGACGATCGAATCTCGGGCAAGTAACATACCGATGACAAAGGGAACAACGTATGTTGTTATGCGGTCTGACCGATAAAGATCTTCGTAGAATATGTAGGAGCCAATATGGGCATCCAGGTCCCGCTATTGGTTATTGACCGGAGACATGTCTCGGTCATGTCTACATTGTTCTCGAACCCGTAGGGTCCGCACGCTTAAGGTTACGATGACAGTTATATTATGAGTTTATGCATTTTGATGTACCGAAGGTTGTTCGGAGTCCCGGATGTGATCACGGACATGACGAGGAGTCTCGAAATGGTCGAGACGTAAAGATTAATATATTGGAAGCCTATGTTTGGATATCGGAAGTGTTCCGGGTGAAATTGGGATTTTACCGGAGTACCGGGAAGGTTACCGGAACCCCCCGGGAGCTAAATGGGCCATGATGGGCCTTAGTGGAAAGGAGAAGGGGCAGCCCTACATGGGCTGTGCGCCTCCCCCTTCCCCTAGTCCTATTAGGACTAGGAGAGGTGGCCGGCCCCCTCTCTCTCTTTTCCCCCTCCGCGAATCCTATTCCAACTAGGATTGGGGGGAATCCTACTCCCAGAGGGAGTAGGACTCTCCTGGCGCGCCTCATATGGCCGGCCAGCCTTCCCCCCCTTTGGTCCTTTATATACTGAGGTAGAGGCACCCTAGAACACACAAGTTGATCCATGTGATCTATTCCTTAGCCGTGTGCGGTGCCCCCAGCCACCATAGTCCTCGATAATATTGTAGCGGAGTTTAGGCGAAGCCCTGCTGCTGTAGTACATCAAGATCGTCACCACGCCGTCGTGCTGACGTAACTCTTCCCCAACACTTTGCTGGATCGGAGTCCGGGGATCGTCATCGAGCTGAACGTGTGCTCGAACTCGGAGGTGCCGTAGTTTCGGTGCTTGATCGGTTGGATCGTGAAGACGTGCGACTACTTCCTCTACGTTGCATCAACGCTTCCGCAGTCGGTCTGCGTGGGTACGTAGACAACACTCTCCCATCTCGTTGCTATGCATCACATGATCTTGCGTGAGCGTAGGAATTTTTTTTAAATTACTACGAAACCCAATAGTTTGACCTTTCGGTCTCCGTGTTCCGAGGCCATATCTGTTATATGCTAGGCTCGTCAAGCTTAACCTGAGTATTCCGTGTGTGCAACTGTTTTGCACCCGTTGTATTTGAACGTAGAGCCTATCACACCCGATCATCACGTGGTGTTTCAGCACGAAGATCTTTCGCAACGGTGCATACTCAGGGAGAACACTTATACTTTGATAATTTAGTGAGGGGTCATCTTATAATGCTACCGTCAATCAAATCAAGATAAGATGCATAAAAGATAAACATCACATGCAATCAATATAAGTGATATGATATGGCCATCATCATCTTGTACTTGTGATCTCCATCTCCGAAGTACCATCATGATTACCATCATCATCGGCGCGACACCTTGATCTCCATCGTAGCATCATTGTCGTCTCGCCAATCTTATGCTTCCACGACTATCGCTACCACTTAGTGATAAACTAAAGCATTACAGCGCGATTGCATTGCATACAATAAAGCGACAACCATATGGCTCCTGCGAGTTGCTGATAACTTGGTTACAAAACATGATCATCTCATACAATAAAATTTAGCATCATGTCTTGACCATATCACATCACAACATGCCCTGCAAAAACAAGTTAGACGTCCTCTACTTTGTTGTTGCAAGTTTTACGTGGCTGCTACGGGCTTAGCAAGAACTGTTCTTACCTACGCATCAAAACCACAACGATACTTTGTCAAGTTGGTGTTGTTTTAACCTTCGCAAGGACCGGGCGTAGCCACACTTGGTTCAACTAAAGTTGGAGAAACTGACACCCGCCAGCCACCTGTGTGCAAAGCACGTCGGTAGAACTAGTCTCGCGTAAGCGTACGCGTAATGTCGGTCCGGGCCGCTTCATCCAACAATACCGCCGAACCAAAGTATGACATGCTGGTAAGCAGTATGACTTATATCGCCCACAACTCACTTGTGTTCTACTCGTGCATAACATCAACGCATAAAACTTAGGCTTTGATACCACTGTTGGGGAACATAGTAATTTCAAAAATTTCCTACGCACACGCAAGATCATGGTGATGCATAGCAACGAGAGGGGAGAGTGTTGTCTACATACCCTCATAGACCGAAAGCGGAAGCGTTAGCACAACGCGGTTGATGTAGTCGTACGTCTTCACGGTCCGACCGATCAAGCACCAAAACTACGACTCCTCCGAGTTCTAGCACACGTTCAGCTCGATGACGATCCCCGGACTCCGATCCAGCAGAATGTCGGGGAAGAGTTCCGTCAGCACGACGGCGTGGTGACGATCTTGATGTTCTACCATCGTAGGGCTTCGCCTAAGCACCGCTACAATATTATCGAGGATTATGGTGGACGGGGGTACCGCACACGGCTAAGAGATCAATGATCAATTGTTGTGTCTTCGGGGTGCCCCCTGCACCTGTATATAAAGGAGCAAGGGAGGAGGAGGCCGGCCCTAGGAGGGGGCGCGCCAAATGTGGAGTCCTACTAGGACTCCCTAGTCCTAGTAGGATTCCACCTCCCATATGGAATAGGAAAAAAGGAAGGGAAAAGGAGAAGGGAGGAAGGGGCGCCCCCCTTCCCTAGTCGAATTCGGACCAGACCAAGGGAAGGAGTGCGGCCACCCTTGAGGCCCTTTTCCTTCTTTCCCGTATGGCCCAATAAGGCCCAATACGTATTCCCGTAACTCTCCGGTACTCCGAAAATACCCGAATCACTCGGAACCTTTCCGATGTCCGAATATAGTCGTCCAATATATCGATCTTTACGTCTCGACCATTTCGAGACTCCTCGTCATGTCCCCGATCTCATCTGGGACTCCAAACTCCTTCGGTACATCAAAACTCAGAAACTCATAATATAGCTGTCATCGAAACCTTAAGCGTGCAGACCCTACGGGTTCGAGAACAATGTAGACATGACCGAGACACGTCTCCGGTCAATAACCAATAGCGGAACCTGGATGCTCATATTGGCTCCCACATATTCTACGAAGATCTTTATCGGTCAGACCGCATAACAACATACGTTGTTCCCTTTGTCATCGGTATGTTACTTGCCCGAGATTCGATCGTCGGTATCTCAATACCTAGTTCAATCTCGTTACCGGCAAGTCTCTTTACTCGTTCCGTAATACATCATCCTGCAACTAACTCATTAGTTGCAATGCTTGCAAGGCTTAAGTGATGTGCATTACCGAGAGGGCCCAGAGATACCTCTCCGACAATCGGAGTGACAAATCTTAATCTCGAAATACGCCAACCCAACAAGTACCTTCGGAGACACTTGTAGAGCACCTTTATAATCACCCAGTTACGTTGTGACGTTTGGTGGCACACAAAGTGTTCCTCCGGTAAACGGGAGTTGCATAATCTCATAGTCATAGGAACATGTATAAGTCATGAAGAAAGCAATAGGAACAAACTAAATGATCAAGTGCTATGCTAACGGAATGGGTCAAGTCAATCACATCATTCTCCTAATGATGTGATCCCGTTAATCAAATGACAACTCATGTCTATCGTTAGGAAACATAACCATCTTTGATCAACGAGCTAGTCAAGTAGAGGCATACTAGTGACACTCTGTTTGTCTATGTATTCACACATGTATTATGTTTCCGGTTAATACAATTCTAGCATGAATAATAAAAATTTATCATGATATAAGGAAATAAATAATAACTTTATTATTGCCTCTAGGGCATATTTCCTTCAGAATCTATAGCCAATGCTATGAAAAGCATATCCCAGGAAAACACAATCCACAGTCTTTGGTCCAAGCTTCCGCTTCTTTGGAATTGGAACATTGACTTTCGCCAAACAACCCCATGTTCATAGATAAGAAAGTTTTAACCTTTTCTTCTCCCATTCCTCGAATGGAGTTATCTCTTTGTTCTTTGTGGGAACTCGGTTTAGGACATGACATGTCGTCAATATCGCCCCCCCCCACCATGCCTTGGAGAGACCCGATGTGTATAACATGGTGTTAACCAGAGTATAGTTGTTTCTTTCGGCCACCCCATTTGACTGAGGTGAATAGGGAGGCGTCCTCTCATGGATTATACCATGTTCCGCACAAAAAGCATCAAATTCATTGGAAAAAATACTCTCCACCACGGTCGGACCTAAGCCTCTTGATTTTTCGATCAAGTTGGTTTTCCACTTCAGCTTTATAGATCTTGAAAAAGTTCAAAGCCTCATCCTTAGATTTCAGAAGATACACACATCAGTATCTAGTGGAGTCGTCAATTAACGTCATGAAATATTTCTTTCCACCTTTTGTCAAAACACCATTCATTTCACATAGATCTTAATATATGAGCTCTAGTGGTGCAAGATTTCTCGTTTCCAAAGTTGTGTGAGACTTATGACGTTGCTTAGCTTGCACACAAACTTGACACTTAGATCCCTTGATAGTGGTGAAACTAGGGATCAAGTTCAACTTCGCTAGTTGCGACATGCAACCAAAGTTAACATGACAAAGACGTGAATGCCACACATTTGATTCACTATTTTTTCAAACATGATTAACAACTTTATTGCAAACGTCTGATAAGGATAAACAAAATAGGCCTCCTGACTCATAGCCTTTACCAACAAAGGTTCCATACTTGGATATTACAAATTTATTCGACTCAAATACAAGCTTATAGCCATCTCTACACAGAAGAGATCCGCTAACAAGATTTTTATTGACGGAGGGGACATAATGCACGTTCTTCAGCCGCACGATCTTCCCCGAAGTAAACTTCAGATCGACCATGCCAACACCACGAACAGAAGCACTTGAACCATTGCCCATCAACACGGTTGAAGTCCCTGCGGTGTGATAAGATGAAAACATGGAAATATCACCGCATACATGCACATTAGCACCCGTGTCAATCAACCAATCAGGAGAATGGCATACTGAAAGAATAGTGGGAAATATACCATACCCAGCATCCTTCATGTCAATGTCTCCAATGACAACATTAGCGGTCTTGCCACCTTTCCCAGGATGACGCTTGCCATAATGATTAGGGCAACTAGGAGCCCAATGACCAGGATCCCCACACACATGACAAACACCTTTCTTCTTGTCATTCTTCTTCTTGAAGTTCGTGTGTTGCACAACCTTGTTCTTCCCATCAAACTTTGCTTTACCATTAAACTTGCCCTTGTTCTTGAACTTGTGAGGCTGGAAGTTCTTCTTCTATACCAGATTGGCACTAGATCCTCCCTCAATACCTCGAGCACGTGTGTCCTTTGCTCTCGCCTTTTCTTCCACATCAAGAGTACCAATGAGATCCGGAACGAAAAACTCCTGTCTCTTATGCTTCAGTAAGGTAGCAAAGTTCCTCCATGAAGGAGGAAGCTTAGTAATGATACCTCCGGCAACAAACTTGTCTGGTAGCATACAATTGAAGTGCTCAAGTTCTCTAGCAAATGACTGTATCTCTGATGTCTACTACACAACCTTCTTCTTGTAGACGTTGTTGGGCCTCCAAATGCAGAGGTTTGTAGGACAGTAGCAAATTTTCCTCAAGTGGATGACCTAAGGTTTATCAATCCGTAGGAGGCGTAGGATGAAGATGGTCTCTCTCAAGCAACCCTGCAACCAAATAACAAAGAGTCTCTTGTGTCCCCAACACACCTAATACAATGGTAAATTGTATAGGTGCACTAGTTCGGCGAAGAGATGGTGATACAAGTGCAATATGGATAGTAGATAATAGTTTTTGTAATCTGAAAAATATAAAGACAACAAGGTAACTAATGATAAAAGTGAGCACAAACGGTATTGCAATGTTAGGAAACAAGGCCTAGGGTTCATACTTTCACTAGTGCGAGTCCTCTCAACAATAATAACATAATTGGGTCACATAGCTATCCCTCAACATGCAACAAAGAGTCACTCCAAAGTCACTAATAGCGGAGAACAAACGAAGAGATTATGGTAGGGTACGAAATCACCTCAAAGTTATTCTTTCCAATCAATCATTTGGGCTATTCCTATAAGTGTCACAAACAGCCCTAGAGTTCGTACTAGAATAACACCTTAAGACACAAATCAACCAAAACCCTAATGCCACCTAGATACTCCAATGTCACCTCAAGTATCCGTGGGTATGATTATACGATATGCATCACACAATCTCAGATTCATCTATTCAACCAACACATAGAACCTCAAAGAGTGCCCCAAAGTTTCTACCGGAGAATCACGACGAAAACGTGTGCCAACCCCTATGCATAGGTTCATGGGCGGAACCCGCAAGTCGATCACTAAAACATACATCAAGTGAATCACATGATATCCCATTGTCACCACAGATACGCACGGCAAGGCATACATAAAGTGTTCTCAAATCTTTAAAGACTCAATCCGATAAGATAACTTCAAAGGGGAAACTCAATCCATTAGAAGAGAGTAGAGGGGGGAAGAAACATCATAGGATCCAAATATAATAGCAAAGCTCGCGATACATCAAGATCGTATCACCTCAAGAACACGAGAGAGAGAGATCAAACACATAGCTACTGGTACATACCCTCAACCCCGAGGGAGAACTACTCCCTCCTCATCATGGAGAGCACCGGGATGATGAAGATGGCCGCCAGAGAGGGATTGCCCCCTCCGGCAGGGTGCCGGAACGGGTCTAGATTGGTTTTCGGTGGCTATGGAGGCTTCTGGCGGTGGAACTCCCGATCTATTGTGATCCTCGATCGTTTTAGGGTATATGGAAATATATAGGCGGAAGAAGTACGTTAGGGGGGTCACGAGGGGCCCACGAGGGTGGAGGGTTCGCCCAGGGGGGGTGGGCGCGCCCCCTGCCTCGTGGCTTTCCTCGTTGCTCCCCTTACGTGGACTCCAAGTCTCCCGGGTTGCTTTCTTTCCAAAAATAAGTTCCGTGAAGTTTCAGGTCAATTGGACTCCGTTTGATTTTCCTTTTCAGTGATACTCTAAAAGAAGGAAAAACAGAAACTAGCACTGGGCTCTAGGTTAATAGGTTAGTCCCAAAAATCATATAACATAGCATATAAATTCATATAAAACATCCAAGGTTGATAATATAGTAGCATGGAACAATCAAAAATTATAGATACGTTGGAGACGTATCAATCTCATGAGCTTGCTCAACCACGGAGCGCTCTTCAGTCATCCTGTAATCATAGAATTGCTCCATGATGTACAGCTCAGTGCCAGCATCCGAGACCCCAAACTTGGCCTCGAGTGTGTCCCACATATCTTTTCTATTATCAATTGACGCATAAGCATCAACTATGTTCTCACCAAGAACACTCAAGAGAGCAGCCTTAAATAGAGTATCCATTTTCTGAAAAGTTTGTGCCTGTTGAGCATCAGGCTCTCCTTCAGGTTTGCCAAGAGTGGCGTCATAGCAACTCATGGTTTGAAACCATAAGACTGCTCTCACGCGCCACCTCTTATAGTGGGTACCCTCAAACATAGGAGGTTTCATGGAAGCAGCAAAACCACTCGGGGTAAATTGCCTATCATAAGGTTTTGGATTGTTGGAAATATGAGCAATTTACCGAATGATTTTATTAACAAAAATAGTAAATAAATCATGACTAATATAGCAGAGATAAAGCAAGCCATGCAATCTGACAGAGAGAAGGTAAATAGCATCTGCATATATGAACTTGAACTAAACACATCTATAACAGACAGTAGGACAAGTTTCATATATGAAGTGGAATCTAACATATGTAGGGCAGAGACTAGAGCAAAGAACTGTGGCAGGACTTCTAACAGAAATAGCAAGAACACGTACGGGACAGCAGTAGAAGCACTGGACTTGGGGTCAACATCCTCTCCAGCCATGTCGTTGATGAGGTTGTCAACGTCGGGGAAGAAGTCGTCGTCAGGGAAGTAGCCGTCGGAGCCCGTGATGAGGAAGTCAGTAGTCGCGCGAAGCACTCCCCAAAAACCTTATCACCCTTCTCCCGTACATGACTCAAAGAGGTGCGGTTTCGGAGGCCTACTGTCCCGACTCGCGGTGCATGCCGCAAGCCGGGATGAGGAAGACAGCAGTAGCTCAGAGATTGGAACCGGTGGCGAGAGGAAGGAGAAGCTCTGGTGCGTCTCTCTGAGAGGAGCGACCTCCCTTTTATAGGCGCGAGAGAAGGAGATGAGAGGCCGCAGCGGAAGCTGAAGGGAACGCAGAAGAGGAACCGAATGGGCAGCAGCCGAAGGGTGCAGCGTTCGTATTCAATATCCACTACAACAAAAAAAATTCCAGCTCCCGAGTGGCCTTTCGTATACCCGTAGTGCGTGGCAAAAATTTAGATATCGGCTCGGCTCATTCCCGCAACCCGCGGCGCGTCGTGGCGAGGCGGCCGGCGGAGGAGGAGCGTGCGTGGATATCCCTATTGTTCTCATGCTCATACAAGTGGGGAAAGAACCTCTCTTATAAGGAGGTCCAACTCCCTCTAAACTATCAATGTGGGACTAAACTTTAGTTCCACCTCTTGCCTTGCATGACTGGGTTGCGTGGGCCTCTAGGATTTACTAGGAATTTCTGAAACTGCTATTGGGCTAGGCCCAAAATAGACAAAATTCCAGCACATACTCCCCTTCAGCTTTATCCAACAATGTGTGCACGTAAATGGCCGCCCCTCAACCCTATGGTACACCACGACAGTGCGCGCGGGCTACATATAACCTGTAGACCAACACTAAGAGAATGAATCAATCAACAAGTTGAGCAAGAGGAAGAAAAATTTACGATCTCGTCCTCTGCCGCGTGCAATGGCCACCTTGCCTTAAACTGACGAACCACGTCGCAAAACTTGGTGAAGCTAATCTGGATAGTGTGCCAACGATACAACAACGACCTCATGTAGTGTGGTTGAATGTTGTACATGTAGTAGGGCGCAATGTGCTTTTGTGCGTGAAACTTTTCATGCATTTGCTCCGAGAATGGCTCCCCTTTGCTCCTGCATACGAAATCCGTAGATACGGCTAGCCACGCATCACACAACAACTTATCCTCCATAGCCGAGTAGCTCATCATCCTTCGTACTCTAAAAAATTACATAGAATTTGAAAATAAGCTCAATGGCATTTTACCGAACACATGTCGGGCGTGGTGTCCTCCATGGAAGTCGTCGATAGGGAGCGGAGTATACCTGGGTACAAACGGCTCTAGGGTGGAAAGCTTCGTTGGAACAGCGAGCGGGCGCGTTGGTGTTGGTTGCGGACATCCGACAATGCCTTTGTGGCGACCGGAGAAGAACAACAACGGTAGCGGGGGTGGAGGGTGTGGATGCAAAGAAAGGAAGAGAAGAGGCGGAGTGAAAGGAAATGGGACCAAGAGGGGGATTAGGTGGGTCGGGGGTGTCGGAGTCCTAAGTTTTGGGTGTCTGGACTCCCGCAAACCTCCACCCACTTTGTCTCCAATTTGCGGGAGAAATCACGCCCGGACCACCCCGCGGACTTATACAGTTCTGCGTTGGATGGCTTCCTCAGTCCGGACAGCGTGGTCCGGACGGTTTGCATGTCCTCCTTGGAGATGCCCTAATGCCTCAAGGACCGATGAATCTAGGAAATACTTCGCTTTTAGCACCTTACCACATAGAGTATCTAGGTTTTGCAAGAGATGCCATCCTTGGCGAGCCATCATAGCCATATTAAACGTGTGCAGATCCCGAAAAGCAAACCCTCCATCTTTCTTTGACCGTGTCATGCGTTCCCAACTAATCCAATGACACTTGTGTTCATCTTCCTGTTGGCTCCACCAGCACAGACAGATTAGTTTGCCAATCTCCTCACACAATGCCTTCGCAAGGTCGAAACAAGACATATCATACGTAGGTATATCCTTGGTAATGGCCTTGATCGAAATTTCTTTACCGACCTTTGACAAGAGTTTTTCTTTCCAGCCCTGGATCCTAGACCACACCTTCTCCTTCAGATACTCGAACTCCCGCTTATTTGATTCACCCAAGTGCATAGGCAAGCCTAAGTACCTTTGATTCCAAGATTCTCATATTGCTAATCCAAATATTAAAGTTTATACTATCAATTCTCATAGATATCTGCATCCAATTCCCTCGCGGTATCTTCTTTGGTATACTAATGAAAACACAAAGACTTCTGACAACCAGAATCACACTTGGAAATGAAACACAAAGTTGAATCCACGAATCTTTAAGAGAATCGACAGATATCAAGAGCAAACTCTTCTTCGGTCTTCTAGTGCTGAGAACGTTGTCGAGGAACCCAAATAAAAATTTGCTGAGATACTCTGGAATGGTGAAAAGAGAAAAAATAAGAACAAAGATGAAAAAGGATTTGAAAAGCAATCTTGGAGAAGACAACCGACTGATGGAACTCATCCTGACATCAAGCTTGGAAAAGATTTGAGAAATACTTGGAACAAAAGGCTTGAAGGATATGACAACCTAATCTTCAAAAATCATTTAGATCTCTATGATAGGATACACTGAACAAAGACCCGACGTCAAGAATCTTCTAGAAAAGATTTGAAAAGCCATGTAAGATCATGGGATGACATATGGGTTATGGATCCACTCAAAATAAAATCCATTTGGAATGATGATTGTAAAGAGAAACTATACTCTCATCTTGTGCTCATCATCCTTTCACAGTTTCCTTGAATGACCTGATGAGGTGACAACCTCCTAGTCTTCGTTCAAGGTCATTTCAGAATTTTGAGGTTCATGAATCAATGACACTGGAAAATGGCATTGAATTGAAAGAGCATGAATCGAAGAAGAATCCTAAACTTGAAAGTCAATGTTTCAATTTTTGATTCATGATATGAAGAGATACTTGAAATGATAAGAAAAGATACTAGAAATGATATGAAGAGATACTTGAACTGGTGTGCCTTAGAAATACAAACAAAGATGACTTTGCTTGAAGAGTTTGGTTGGCACCACAACTAGAAGCTTGAATTGAGTTCAGCGGAAAAGAAAACGAGAACGAATAATGATGTCTTTGAGCTCCTGAGATTCTTGAAGAAAGAGGGGTGGGAGGGCGGGGAAAAGACAACGATGAGGACGGACGGAAAGAAAATGATTTGGAAAGCTGAAGATTGTTCTTGCAATTGGTCAAAAGGATTAGCATGCCCACAGTTGATCAAAATGATTACAGTTCTTCTCCAATCGTTGTTACACTACTCATAGTTAATACCTAATTTGTATGGTATTTTACATAGTTTTTGCACTACTCATAGTTAATAGTATTTTCTACTGATGCAATACAAGAAACAATATAAACTTGATGTTGGACGGATTGAGTACCCGAGAACGTTAAATTTCATCCGTGATTGCCAACTTGATAGGTATGTTCTATTTCCGGTTTCGACGTATTCAAACCATATCACCAACGAGTTAGAGAAGATAAAGCAAAGAAAAACAAAACAACAACAACATGCAAAATCAAGTGACATCGTTGCAGTGCAGACAAATCATCACCACAAACAATAGTGAAAAGGCAAACCAATTTTAAGAAGATTAATTGGCTAGATCAAACAAACAAGTTTAGGGGCAAGATCCGATGTTATAGATTTTTTTTCTTAATTTTCTTTGTACGAATTACTACTACAAACATCGCTCTCTTCTCTCTGCTCCGGGGAAAAGGGAGCCCTACGTGCCGGTAATAGGGTGGTTCTTGAGGCAAGAGAATACGATTTCTTTGGCTGTAGGCCGCACATCTCGTTCACCATCCTCTGAATTCACATCCTCATAATCTGAATCCTGTTTTGCGCACAACGATGATCGATCTCCAATGGACCATTTGGGACGGATCCACACGCGTTTGGTTATTCGCACAGCCTGTGAGAGGGCCAGTGCTGTTTCTATCTACACACGGCCTCTCTGCTAGCCTGCTCTAACTCTGACGGCGCGGTTCCAGCCAGCTAGCTGTCCAGTTTCCGCGTTCATCGATCACATCCTGTGGAGCTCAGAAGGCGCAGCAGTAGTAGACGAAGCGGCTCCACGCCGCCTTATTCTTCCTGGCGCCGGCGGCCGCCGCGACGGCCGCGGCGGCGGCGGCCTCCTTCTCCTCCAGGGGCACCGGGGAGTCCATCTCCCTCAGCATCTCCCACATGATGTGCACGTCGCGGTACTCGCACGTCCTCACCTCCTTCCTCAGCTTCCTCAGCCCTGCAACCGACCGATCCGTCAGAAACAAATCCAAGAAACTCGCCGACGACGAAGAGAGACAAGATGCAGCCGTTGGCAAGAAAGAGGACGATCGACGAGCTAAGAAGAAGAAGAAGTTGGAGCGTACCGGCTGTTGGCCGGAGGCCGAGGCGGGAGGCGATGGCGAGCCAGATCTTCTTGGCCGGCACTGGGGATCGGTCCATGCACATCTTCGGTTCTCGACCGATCGATCTCCTTCCACTCCCCTCCTCGGAAAAATATCACTCCCTTCCTCTCTTCGCCCTGTGATCTTTGGGATGGATGGAAGAAGCTAATAAAGCAGCAGCTGTTTCTTGGTTGCCTGCCGGCTGGGTCGTCGTTGCCAGTTTGCGCGGCGGGGGCGGGGTTTTATAGCCGGGGAGTGGGACAAGCGGGAGATGCGCGTGCAATCGATCGGGGGGCCTTTTGGGCGCGGCGTCGCCGTCGGATTCCGACGGCCCCGACCGGGACGTGGCCGCTGTCCGCGGCCGCGGCGTGCCACAGGTGTCGCGGGCCCCGTGGCGCGGCTTCCGCGCGGGTTCCCTCGGGATCCCGGCGCCGCACGGGAAGCTGCCGCGTAGACGGATCCGACGGCCCGGGCGTGAGCTGGTAGATACCCGAAGTCAAAGCTCGATTTCGGTTTCGCCTGTCCCCATGCGGGCCGGTGTGCGCACCGTATCGTGTGAGGATCCGTCACATGTTGGCCAGCTTTTTGTTTAGTCTCATACCTGTACCTGTGGCGTGACGGCGCCCGATCGTGTACTTGCTCGTGTAAATTAAGCCGTTGGATTAGAGGCTGTCTAGGAGGACTGGAGGACGTGTGCGGTTATTCGTTCGCGGTTGACATTGTGCACGGAATCACCTGAAAACATGATGAAGTGTCCACTTTAAAATCGGTAAGAACAAAATTTTGCGGGTCATTCGGTAATTGGTGCTGATCAGTCATCATTCCTAGGCCGCGGCCAGATCGATGAATTAGATAGATCGTGGTCTTCGAAAATCAGAGGTTAGAGTAGTTTTAATGGGGCGACCCATTTCGTCCGCGGCCGTCCAACTCCACGCTGACTCAAGCGGACACGTGTTCGCTTTCGTTCGTCTGCCAATTCATTTCTGGTCTATTTTTGAGTCTGATTTGCGTCGGCGCGGACATAAAACGAACGCACGCGCTCACTCTCTTTCCTCACCGAGCCCGCTTGTCGGTGGCACTGTGGATTCACACCCTCACCCGCCTGCTACGTTGCCGACGCCGCCGCCATTTTTTCAGTACATAGATAGTTCTAGCGTACACAGATAAAAGGAAAAGATCACTACTCATCGCTTTCTGACTCCGACTCGGTAATGTCCCCCTCCGACGTCTGAAGATAGGCGCCAGCAAGCTGCTCGTCTTCAAAGTCCCAACCCAACGTTTCTCATAGCTTTAGTTTCAATTGAGTTGCTTGCTTCCGCGAACGTTTGTCTTCCCGATAGGTGGCTCGCTCCCTCCTTGCGTCCCTCTCCGATCTCAATTGCTCGTAGAACTGGCGTTCGTCGACGATGTCCTGTGGGAAGCCTCCGCGCCACACCACCAAGGCTTCCACGTTCTTCTCTGCGATGGCGAGGCGACGTTGCCGCCTTCAGTGGACACGACGATCCTCGTCAGTGAAAAGCCGCGGGAGAGGCGCCAGATCCTGCGCCCGCTGGCTTGACACGTCGGGAAAATTCATATCCCGACGAGGCCTTAGGAGGCGCCATGCTGCCGCGTCGTGTGCGCGGGCCGCCTCCTCTGCGGTGTCGAAGGTGCCGAGGACGAGACGTTTCTCGCGAAACCAGATCTCGAAGGAGAAGACGCCGAAGCGGCGCTCGCGGCTCCGCGAAAATCCGAATCGCCTAGGCGGCGGATCAACATGGTGGCGCAGAGGCGGCGAGAGTGGGCGGCAGACAGATTGTGAAGGGAGCGCCTTCTTTATAACGAGCGCCGACCGCGGCGCGCGCGAACCTTTCCCGCGCGCTGGAGCACCAAAACCAGCACGTGCTAGGCCGCTTTCCCCCGCGCGCGAACCTTTTCCGCGCCCTGGAGCGCCAAAACCAGGACGACGGCATGATCTTAAACGTGCGCGGTCATGAAATGGGTCAGCCCATTGAACGCACTGCCGACCCAAAATTAAAAGAAAGCGGACGACGGGCGAACGGCCGATCCAAACGAACAAAAATCAGACAAAAATATCGTCTGTTTGAGTCGGCTCGTTGAAGTTGCTCTTACTCCACCCGTTCATGTTCAGGACAAGCCTAGAGCAAAAATTAGTACTGTAATCGAAAGAGCTTCTTCCATCAAGAAAAGACTTCCAGAACTCGGAGTGCTTCACTGACTACACTTGCGGAAACCACTGGAAGCTGCCACACGGTGGGAGGGGCTTTGGGCCAGTGGTCGACACCTCACGTCCCATCGCGGCATCGACACCTCACGTCCCAACCACACATTATGGCGTCGGACTGCAGGGTGCGCCTACGTGCTGTTCACCTTATTTTTTTCCAATATAGTAGTACTAAGTAAGATGCAATCTTTTTATGGTTGAAACAAAGGAAATTTTATTGATGAACCAATCTCTGATATCCCCAGTTCATCAGGGTTTAAATCCTCATACTCGCATTTATTTCTGAATTTATTTCAGAATTTCTGGTGATGCACATTTAATGAAAATAGACGTTTCTGTCGACGACGAGGCACCTACGGTGACTTCGTAAATCTCAAGATGATATACCGGCTCAGTCTTTCGAAGGTGCTCATAGAGGTATGGTGTGTGTGCGCGTTCATAGGGATGAGTGTATACGCGTGTATATAAATGCTTGTGTCTGTACTAATGTTAAAAAAAATTGTATTGACAAAAATAAAGTATCAAGCAAATACAAAAAAATGAGCACACAGTCCCCAATCAAGACCAAAGCTCCGCTGAGGCGAAGGAAAAGGAAAAAAGTCTGTCCCAAAACATCGGTCGAAGAACCACAACAACAAACATCTGCACCAAACATCTATTAACATCACATAGGCAACGAGAAATGTTCTTTAGCAGCAATTCCTACACGAAGGAAACGATGCTTAAGCGATGTCGTCGTCTGATCCAATCATCAAAGATCAAATCTTGGGTTTGACCATAAAGATAAAGTCTGAGCAAATTCGATCAATGCTTTCGTTGCCAGGTATAACCAATTAGATCAAATCTTAGATTTCCACCCTGAAGCTCGAGATCGGGTACTAGAGAAGCACGACCAAATCAAGCCATCATGTGGTGGCCACGAACGTAGTCTCTGCCTCAAGTCGTCAGTTGTAAGTCGCTTCTCACCGCCAAAGGCTACCGAAGCAGAGACCTCCCTCACCGCCTTCATCGACTAGTGCCGGGACTTGGCCCGGCCATTGGTCTCTAAGGCCAACTCCATCGCGCGACCCCAAACGGACGTCCGTTTTGTCCAGATTCTATCTGTTTGGGTAGGGATTTGGGGTTGTGTCCGGGCGTGTCCTAGGATGCGGTGGTCATGCGCCCAACGCGCGGCCGCATCCATTTGCCCATTCTGTCTGTGTCTATTTAAAAACCAAAAGAACGTTTCAAATGCCAAGCCCTAGTTCAGGCCAGCGGCCCCGGTTCATCACGCCGCCAACAGAGCCAGCGGCCTACACGTTCATCGTCGCCAACACAGCCAGCCTCCAAAATGAATAGTTGTCCTCGCCGGCAACACAGCCGGCCACCAAAATGAATGTTTTCTCGCCGGCACACAGCCAGCGGCCCAGCGGGCGGGCGGCACCCATGCCAGCCTCCAAAAAGAACGGCCACGGCCGATCGGACGACCTAGTTCACGCCTTCGGCTTCGAGCATCTCCTTCTGCTTGGCCTCGAACCAGGCCCTCGTCTTGTCGCTCATCTTCGACAAGTCCACGATCATGATCGCAAGGGCCACCTCCTTCGCTTTGGTGGCGGCGTTCGTGGCCTCGATGTCGAGCTGCCTCTGCCTGGCGTTGACGTTGTCGGCCTCGATGTCGAGCTGCCTTCGTCGGGCCGCCTCCTCCATGTCGATCTTCCTCCTCTTGGCCGCCTCCTCCATCTCAAGCTTCTTTCTTTCAAGGTTTAGGTATTGCTTCATTTGCTCCTCCTTGCTTTGCCGCTTCTTCTCGTCCCTCACATCCTTTTGGGACATCATGCCATGCAAAGTGTCATGCAATGCCATGGATGAGGCATCACGTATGTCATCAACCTTGGAGTTGGTCTTGCCCTTCGGCCTCAACGCCTCGCCATCTCCACCTCCGGCGTACTTGGCCGTCTTTAGTCCTCTCTTCCTTTGTAGTTCACGGTATTGGTCCTTGAACTTAGGGCAATTGTTGATGATCGTCCAACAATGCGTAAGAGTGAATGGCTTGTCATTGTGCCGGGCCTTGAATGCCTCCAAAGATTGAAATGCCTAAACCACATGATCAACAACAAGTGAACATGCAAACATATACACGGCCGAAGTGTCGTGGCCGTAGCAAGGAAAGGGCTAGGAAGAGGAGAGCATACCATGTCCCCAACGCCGAGACCACTCACGGGCCGTGCTTCAACGCTCTCAAATGCGGCGCAATACTTGTTGCACTCTTGTTGGATGAACAACCATTTCTTTTGAATCGAGCCGATGCCACGGTTTCTTGTAAATTGGTAGGGCTCAAACATCTTCCTTTCATGGAATGTTTTGTGGACTCTCGTCCAAAAAATAATGCCCTTTTGTTGCGCGCCGGTCCTCGGATCTTGGCTAATCTCCATCCAAGCTTGGCAAATCAACTTGTCCTCATCTTGTGTGTATGAACCCATGCGAATGCTCTTCCTCTTCTTTTGTGCTTCCGCTCTTTGGGTGAGCTCATCGATGAACAATGGCTTGCCACTAATATCAACGTCATTGCCTTCTTCTTCTTCACCATCACCTTCGACATAGATGTCATCGTCTTCATGCCACGAGTCACCATGGTCGTAGTCAGCACGGTCGTCGGCCTCTTCATCGGGCACGTACTGGGCGCAGCCATCCTGACTTTGGGTCTCCTCGGGGTCATAGGCACGGCCATGCCCACCCTCGAAGATCACATCATCCATGTACTTGTTGTAGAAGGGGTCGTCGACCGTTGGCGTTGGTGTTGGCATTCTGTCAAACAAGACGCGGGGGCCGGCTGTTGGGGATCGTAGCAGAAATTTAAAATTTTCTACGCATCACCAAGATCAATCTATGGAGTAATCTAGCAATGAGGGGAAGGGGAGTGCATCTACATACCCTTGTACATTGCTAAGCGGAAGCGTTCAAGTGAACGGGGTTGATGGAGTCGTACTCGTAGTGATCCAAATCACCGATGATCCTAGTGCCAAACGGACGACACCTCCGCGTTCAACAGACGTACAGCCCGGTGACGTCTCCTACGCCTTGATCCAGCAAGGGGAGAAGGAGAGGTTGGGGAAGACTCCATCCAGCAGCAGCACGACGGCATGGTGGTGAAGGAGGAGCGTGGTAATCCTGCAGGGCTTCGCCAAGCACCGTAGGAGAAGAGGAGGACTTGGGAGAGGGGGAGGGCTGCGCCAGAACTTGGGTGCGGCTGACCTCCCAACCCCCACATATATATAGGGGCAAGGGAGAGGGGGGCTGGCCCCCTCAGATCCAATCTGAGGAGGGGGCGGCGGCCAAGGGGGTTGCCTTGCCCCCCATGGCAAGGGGGACGCCCCCCCTTTTAGGGTTCTCCCAAACCCTAGGCGCATGGGCCCTAGGGGGGAGGCACCCAACCCACTAAGGGGCTGGTCCCTCTCCACATACAGCCCATAGGGCCCTCCGCGGCAGGTGGACCCTCCCGGTGGACCCCCGGAACCCCTCCGGTGGTCCCGCTACAATACCGGTAACCCCCGAATTATTCTGGTGACCGTATGATGACTTCCCATATATAAATCTTTACCTCCGGACCATTCCGGAACTCCTCGTGACGTCCGGGATCTCATCCGGGACTCTGAACAACATTCAGTAACCACGTACATCTATTCCCTATAACCCTAGCGTCATCGAACCTTAAGTGTGTAGACCCTACGGGCTCGGGAGTCATGCAGACATGGCCGAGACAACTCTCCGGTCAATAACCAACAGCGGGATCTGGATACCCATGTTGGCTCCCACATGCTCCACGATGATCTCATCGGATGAACCACGATGTCAAGGAGTCAATCAATCTCGTATACAATTCCCTTTGTCCATCGGTACGATACTTGCCCGAGATTCGATCGTCGGTATCCCGATACCTTGTTCAATCTCATTACAGGCAAGTCTCTTTACTCGTTTCATAACACATCATCCCGTGATCAACTCCTTGGTCACATTGTGCACATTATGATGATGTCCTACCGAGTGGGCCCAGAGATACCTCTCCGTTTACACGGAGTGACAAATCCCAGTCTCGATTCGTGCCAACCCAACAGACACTTTTGGAGATACCTGTAGTGAACCTTTATAGCCACCCAGTTACGTTGTGACGTTTGGTACACCCAAAGCATTCCTACGGTATCTGTCGTGGAATTGTCACGGTAGATGTCCTTTTGCAAGGACTTAATCGTGGAGCCATCGCAACTAGGAAGCTTAAAGGGGTTAATCGGGACAAGGACACGCGAGGTTTATACTAGTTCAGCCCCTTACGATGAAGGCCTACGTCTAGTTGGGTTGGAATTGCTTGAGGTTTCGATGACCAGGGAGCGAGATACTCTATGCCTGGCTCTCGATCAGTTGTTTCTCACCCTAAGCCGCTGGCGGGTCGTCCCCTTATATACACGGGTTGACGCCCTGCGGCCTACAGAGTCCCGGCCGGCTCATAAACAGTGTCCGGCTCGGCGACTAGTTACTTCTACCTTACAGTACAAGTTATACCATCATGGCGGTTTAACTTACGGGCCTCAGAGTCGCCTGTGGGCCTTTAAGCCTTTTAGTGAACCACCATCTTCATGCCTTGGTCTTGGGCTTCTGATGAACCTTTATTTGCGTAACCCGGCCCCTCCTGGATGGCTTACACAAATAGTCATATACCCAACATTAGGCCCCAGATTGATTTGAACAGGTTCATGTCAATCTTTGAAAACCTTATGAACTGGCCTTTAGTCTTCTGTCTTGCGTGAAAATTGTAACCCGCCGTGACATCATCCTTTGGCTCCGGGTTAAATCATCGTGACGTCATCTTTAATAAAACTTATATTTTAATTCATCATATCTTCAACGGATCTTTGCCTTTACTGACCCTCCCGAAAATCGATGCGTCGGGGCCGCTGGATAATGATGTCTTGGTCTCCTCGTTTCTCGTGCCGTCTCAGTCGGTCCTCCTTATAAATAGGCGCGACCTAGGTCTTTTTCATTTCCTCCGGTCGTCTTCTTCCTTGCACTCCCTCTTCTGCCGCTCGAGCTCCGCCGCCGCCACCGTCGGAAACCTCGTCTTCACCGACTCAGGCCGCTGCATCACCCTGTTTTTTGACCAGAGAACAATGGCAACCCTTCGCAGTTCTTCCACATCAGTGAGTTCTCTTTCCCCCCTTTCTCAGATCTGCATTAGTACTGTCTTGAGTTCGTCGTCGTTCATCGTCGCCCGACGCAACCTCCATTAGTTCTTACCTCTAATACCTTGTTCAGATCGTAAAAACCACATAGAACTGCTGCGGAGGATGTTGTGTGCTTATTCTGTATGAAAACATATCTCATTTCCTTGTTTTGGAAGGCCTCCTTGAGTATATGAACTTCCCTGTACTGTTTTAGGTCTAGAAATTTTCCCTTTCCAGAGCATCATTTGATCCAAAATAATAATTGCAATTTGTGAAACCTGTTTGCTCCACACTTAGCCAAAAACTGTGTCTGTTGACTCTGTTTCAGCCATAGTAGTCCGTGTAACCGGTTTAAGATAATACCAGCTGTCAGCACCGCTTGCCTCTGGCGACTTAAGAAAACCTTAATGATCTTTAATACCTGCAACTGTTAAACATTATCACATAGTTACCTGTATGTCATTAGGCCCCTTTTTAAGCCGCCATCCTAAATAACCCAATAATGTTTATTCTCCTGGTTATAATAAACCGGAAAATTTCCTTTATCTTGTTGTAGGCTTCAATTTATCCAATGGCACCCAAAGCTGTTAAACCTCCAGTTACCTGCAACTGGGTCCCATCCATTTTTATAGAGAGCAAACTGTCCGAGTTTGTAAAGTCTGGCCATCTGCCCAAGAAGCATGTCGTGTCTTATCGTGCTCCTGACCCGTCTGAAGAGAAACCTCAACCCAAGGAAGGGGAGGTGATCATTTTTACCGATCACATGGGCCGGGGATTTGCTCCTCCCGGTTTAAAATTCTTTAGAGACATTTTGCACTTCTTTGACTTAAGACCTCAAGACATCGGGCCCAATTCCGTGTCAAATATCTGCAACTTCCAAGTTTTCTGTGAGGTCTAACTTGGAGAAGAACCCAGCCTACTTTTGTTCAGGGAATTGTTCTATTTGAACCGGCAGAATGAGCGGGCCAACGGGCCCAGTCTGGAGCTTGGTGGCATATCGATTCAAAGGCGGAGAGACTGCCTGTTCCCTTATGCTGAATTGCCGAGTCATCCAAAGGACTGGAACCAGACATGGTTCTACTGCCAAGATACTTCTCCGGCTGGTGAAAACCCGCTGCCCGGCTTCCGTGCATTGCGCCTTGAACCTACTCACCCGCTGCGGATAAGTTGACTGCTATTGAACGTCTGCCACTCACCCCCAAGATCAAGAAGATTAAAGCTCTTTTAGGGAACGACTTAGATGGTATTGACCTGGTCCGAGTCTGGGTTGCTTGGAGAATAATTCCATTAAGCCACCGCCCCGGCTTAATGTGTAATTATTTAGGCGAGAAAGATGACCCTCGGCGTCATAGTCCTGACGACTTACCAGATGACGTAGTGGAAGCTACAACTCAGTCTTTGTTGAAAGAGGGCACAATGAATAGTAACGCTTTGGCTTACTTCCTTTTTGTAAGAAGAACCCGGCTCCTGCAGTAAGTTTCCAGCCGTCGGGTTATTTATTATCATGTTATACTGTATTCTTATGCATAACCCTTTATAACCTTTTACAGGCAAATGATAACTTCTGGAAAATCCAATATGATCATGAGGCGGCCAAGAAAGCCAGGGCGGCCAAGAGAGCCGAAAGGAAAACCGCCAAGCCCACCACTTCAAGGAAAAGGAAGCCAAGCGCTTCTGAGCTGTTTCAGCTTGATGATTCTGATGATAATGAGGAAGAGGTAACTTTTTAATTTCCCTTTCTCCTTTATCACTACCTTACTGATATTAACCTTCTTTCAGGAAGACACGGGCAACAGCCAACCCGTCGAGGAAGAGGTAACTATAATCTCCTCCGACTCTGAGCTTCGGCCACGTTAGAAAATTCGAAGAGTAATCCGGAAAGTAAGATTTTCACACCCTTTGGCTTACCAAGATCCTGACTTTCTTTTGAAGCAACAGCAATTTGAAAACCGGAGGCAGACCCGGACCAGCAAGGATGCAGAGCTATCCTTCGGCTTGCCTGACACAACCCGGAAGCGTCGGACTGAGGTTATCTCCAACTTATACCCTTTTTTACCTTTGGCGGGTCTAATCCGTCAACCTCTCAATTCCTCTGACTCCAATTACCAGGATACCTCTCCTTCATCCAGCGAGTCCATGCAATCAAACATGCCAGCTTTTAAGACTGCCCCTGGGTAATATCAATTTATTCACCTTATGTTTTTCTTTCTTCATGTTTCTTTACTTATTTCTCTGCTTTGCCCACAGCGTGCAGGTTAAGCCCAGGAAGAAAACCAAGAAGGATAAGCCGGCCCAAACCCATGTGGTGACTGAACCGGAATAGGGTATAGCTGCTCCCATCTCTTCCACACATCAACCGCCGCCTGAGCCGGCTCAAGACATTGCAGCACCAACTTCTGACCCGCCTGCTGAAGATATTCTTGATGGTTCTGTTAACCCGGAGGCACCTAGCCCAGTCAAAACGGCTGACCCAGAAGTGGAATTTCTCAAGGCTCAATTCGTTGAGCCGGCCAGGCCCACCGTCCTTGCCAAATGCTCGGCTAAAGAGGAGTTGCTAGAACGCCGTAAGGCCAAGATGGATATCACTGACTATACTCATTTGAGTATTGGAGAGATCGTCTTGGGCTATATCAACCAGGTGCAAAGCAGCCGTGACCTGGAAATTGACATGGTGAAGCAAATACAGCAAAAATCTGAGGTATGACTTATGCTTCCTTACTTTCAATCATACTTACTGTACCAGCCCCCAAGTCTATTGCTTATGAATAAATATGTTGTAGACTTAGAAAAATTGTTAGAGCTGCTTGCCCGGCTTAAAGAAAAATATTTAAACCGGATGTAGCACAATACCTTTAACTTGCGATACACATTAGCCCCCAAGTGTCAAGTATCTTTGCTTGCAAAGTATTTGGGACTTAATATCCAGGACCGGCTTAATAATTTAGAAAGCTTCGGTATACATTAGCCCCCAAGTGTCAAGTATCTTTGCTTGCAAAGTGCTTGGGACTTAATATTATTTACCGTAATATTGACTACTATTCGGTGCAATACAGGCCACCATAAGTCAATTTGAATCGGAGATTGCTGACCTGAAGAACCTCCTGGCAGCCCAGGAGATTGAAATTCAAAAGGCTAACTCCAAATTTGAATTCAGCGTCTCTGAACAAGAGAAGCTGAAGAAAATTTTGAGTCGGAGAAGAAAATTTGGACTGACGAAAAGGCCGGACTGGTGACCCGGGCCGAGACAGTAGAGGCGTCGCTGGCAAATGCAACAGCCGAACTGACCGGCTTACAACGCCAGATATCTCGGATGGTCTCAGCAATCTTTGGTAAGTTATCTTAAGAAAGCATTAAATATTGTAAATATTCCTTCAATTGTTGCCTGAGGTTTACCTTATACTTACCAATACAGGCCCCAGGAGCACAAACCTCAAGCAGAATATGCTGATCAAATTGAAGGCGGTGTATACTCTAGTAGAGCAACTGTACATCGGGTCACAACATGCCTTGGCCGTTGTAGCCTTATCAAATGATGTGCCCCACCTCTTGCAAGATGTGTTACAACGGCTTGTTGTACTTCCTCAGCGAATTCAAGAGTTGAGATGGGCCCAAGCAAGAGCCGGAGCAATAGCCGCTTTGAGTCGGGCCAAAGCCTGGTTACCAGAGCTAGACCCGGCCGACATCGCTCTTGGGTATCCAAGTTTAAAGGAGGATGGCACTCCATTTTATGAAAAGAATTTCACCACCTGCGTGAGGGATATACGCCCTATGGCCACTCAAATTGGAAACGACACTGACCTCACCAAGTATCAGCTGGGTTATGACAAGGAGATTCGGAGAATCCCCGCGCCGCATTACAATGATGTCAGCTTGATCCCTCCAATCCGTAAGCACACCTTTGCCCCTGAAGTCGACCCAACCGGTTTAATAGATGATGAAGCTGAGTTTGAGGCCTTGAGTGGCATTGACTGGGCCTCATCATCCTTCCAGGACAAAGCAGCCGGCGGAGAGGCGGAGAAGGATAACCCGGAGGCTTCAAGTCAACCCCAAGAGTAGATTGCCAGGCGCCACCTGCTTATGTCGTTGTAGAAAAACAATGCCGCATCATTCAGACTCGGGGAGTCTTGTAACAGAGTAGAAAATAGTTTGAGTTTTGCTATGCCTTTGCGCATGCTTATGGCCCTTAATACTTGCATAATCCGCCGTCACTATGCACTTTGTAGTTTATATGAATCTGTTATGTCCTTTGCAGAAATGTCTTGCACTGCCCTGTGATGCTTACGGCTGCTTTTACGGCTTATAAGCCAACCCATGAGGGTAAGTTTAACTCCTGAAAATTGGCACATAAAAGTTCACTTGGTACTTAACAACCTGATGTAACCAATTTTAATCCTGGAGGATTGCAATGTAGTCCATTGTATTTTCAAGAGGGTCGCAAGATATCCAATGTTGATACTTGTAAAATATGATGAACAAAAGGGTTTCTGATTCGAATACGATTAGTGAACCGTTCCAAAGGGGTTGAGCTAAGATTCAGATACGATCTGTTAGCCCCCAGTGGCTGTGGCGATGCCGATCAAGTGGGTATCGACAACTACGTTCTCTTTGGTTCGAATACGACCTATGTTTGTACAGGAAGCCCCCAAGTGACCATAAGAGTTGTTTAATGACGCTAATTCGAATACGATCCACGTCAGACCCAAAGGGGTTAAGTTATGATTCAAATATGATCAAGAAGCCCCCAAGTGGGTTTGGCAGTATGCCGATCAAGTGGGTATCGACAGCTATGTTCTCTTTGGTTCGAATACGACCTATGTTTAAACAGGAAGCCCCCAAGTGATCACGACTAGATTCAGATATGATCATAAGCCGGACCAAAGGAAAGCCGGATTCAGATATGATCCGCTTCTCCTTAGTTATCTCCACCACCTGACCAAAGAAAACACATAAACCTTTTTTGGGAGTGGAAAAAAGGACAGAGGTCCTGCTTTATTGCTTTATGTAATATACATAATGTAAATATATACACATTAGAGCCGATGGCTCAAGTATAATAAGGCCGAAGATGAGCGATATTCCACGGCCAACGGGTCTCCTCCTTCGACTTACGTGAGCCTTTGTGCTCCCGAACATCGATAAGGTAGTATGATCCGTTGTTCAGATTCTTGCTGACCACAAAGGGTCCTTCCCAAGGAGGGGATAGCTTGTGCATGTCAGATTGATCCTGGATGAGTCGGAGCACTAAGTCGCCTTCCTGAAAGGTTCTGGACCTAACACGGCGGCTGTGGTAGCGGCGCAGGTCTTGCTGGTAAATCGCCGAGCGGGCTATTGCCAAGTCTCGCTCTTCATCCAACAGGTCAAGTGCGTCTTGCCGAGCTTTTTCGTTGTCTTCCTCAACATAAGCCGCCACACGGGGTGAGTCATGACGGATGTCACTTGGCAGGACCGCCTCTGCTCCATACACCATAAAGAAAGGCGTGTAACCCGTAGATCTGTTAGGTGTAGTATTGATGCTCCAAAGTACAGAAGGTAACTCCTCCACCCAACAACCCGGCGTCCGCTGCAAGGGGACCAAGAGCCGGGGCTTGATACCCCTCAAGATTTCTTAATTAGTTCGTTCTGCTTGACCATTGGATTGAGGGTGAGCCACAGCTGAAACGTCAAGCCGGATATGCTCTCGTTGACAGAACTCTTCCATAGCTCCTTTGGAGAGGTTAGTGCCATTATCAGTTATGATGCTGTGTGGAAAACCAAAGCGAAAAATCACCTTTTTCATAAACTGGACTGCCGTGGCTGCATCACACTTACTGACTGGCTCTGCCTCCACCCACTTTGTGAACTTGTCAACCGCCACCAAGAGGTGCGTCTTTTTATCCTTAGACCTTTTGAAAGGCCCGACCATATCAAGCCCCCAGACTGCAAACGGCCAAGTAATTGGAATCATCCTTAATTCTTGAGCCGACACATGGGCTCGTCGTGAGAATTTCTGACATCCGTCACATTTACTGACCAGGTCTTCTGCATTAGCATGAGCCGTCAGCCAATATAACCCATGACGGAAAGCTTTGGCCACAAGAGATTTTGAGCCGGCGTGATGACCACAATCGCCTTCATGAATCTCACGAAGGATCTCCTGACCCTCTGTAGGTGACACGCAACGTTGAAATGCTCCAGTGACGCTGCAATGATGTAACTCGCCATTGACAATTGTCATGGACTTGGACCGCCGGGCGATTTGTCTTGCCAAGGTCTCATCTTCAGGCAACTCTCCCCGGGTCATGTAAGCCAAATAAGGCACTGTCCAATCCAGGATAACATGGAGAGCCGCCATCAGCTGTGCCTCCGGGTCTGGTATTGCCAGATCTTCCTCTGTAGGTAACTTAACAGAAGGATTATGCAAAACATCAAGAAAGGTGTTAGGCGGCACCGGCTTACGCTGAGATCCCAGCCGGCTTAAGGCATTAGCCGCCTCATTCTTCCTTCGATCAATGTGTTCCACCACATAACCCTTGAAATGTCCAGCCACAGCATCGACTTCACGATGGTAAGCCGCCATAAGGGGATCTTTAGAGTCCCACTTGCCTGACACCTGTTGAGCCACAAGGTCTGAGTCTCCCAAGCATCTTACCCGGCTCAAGTTCATCTCTTTGGCCATCCGGAGACCATGGAGTAGGGCCTCGTACTCAGCTGCATTGTTAGTACAAGGAAACATGAGCCGGAGCACATAACAAAATTTGTCACCTCGAGGGGAAGTTAACACGACTCCAGCCCCCGAGCCTTCCAACTGTCTGGACCCATCAAAGTGAATAGTCCAATAAGTGTTATCGGGCTTCTCCTCGAGTGCCTGTAGCTCTGTCCAGTCGTTGATGAAATCCACCAAAGCTTGAGATTTAATGGCAGTGCGTGGTACGTACTTCAGACCATGAGGCCCGAGCTCGATGGCCCACTTGGCGACTCGTCCTGTAGCCTCTCTGTTTTGAATAATGTCTCCCAAGGGGGCAGAACTTACCACAGTGATAGGGTGACCTTGGAAGTATTGCTTCAGCTTCCGGCTTGCCATGAACACCCCTTAAACAAGTTTCAGCCAATGAGGATATCTTTGTTTTGACTCGATGAGTACCTCACTGACATAATAAACCGGCCGTTGAACCGGATGTTCCTTACCAGCCTCCTTGCGCTCCACCACAATTGCCACACTGACGGCTCGTGAATTAGCAGCCACATATAGCAGCAAAGGCTCTTTGTCAATGGGAGCTACGAGAATTGGCGGCTCAGATAACTGCCTCTTCAAATCCTCAAAAGCAGCATTAGCAGCATTACTCCAGACAAAGGTGTCTGCCTTCTTCATCAGTTGGTACAACGGTAGGGCCTTCTCACCTAACCGGCTTATGAACCGGCTTAAAGCGGCAACACGACCCGCCAGTCGCTGAACATCATTGATACATGCCGGTTTAGCCAAAGAAGTGATTGCCTTAATCTTCTCCGGATTAGCCTCGATGCCCCTGTTTGAGACCAAGAATCCCAAAAGCTTGCCTGCAGGCACACCAAATACACACTTCTCCGGGTTAAGCATCATTTTGTAAACCCGGAGATTGTCAAAGGTTTCTCTGAGATCAGATATCAAGGTTTCTGCCTCTCTGGATTTCACCACTATGTCATCCACATAAGCATGAACATTGCACCCAATCTGATTGTGGAGACAATTCTGTACACACCGTTGATAAGTCGCCTGGGCACTCTTGAGCCCAAAAGGCATAGACACATAGCAGAAGGCTCCAAACGGAGTGATGAAAGCCGTCTTCTCCTGGTCCTTGACTGCCATCTTGATCTGATGATAACCAGAGTAAGCATCCAAAAAGCTCAAACGCGCACAACCCGTCGTAGCATCAATGATTTGATCAATAGGGGGAGAGCGAAAGGATCAGCCGGAAAAGCCTTATTTAAGTCCGTGTAATCCACACACATCCGCCAGGTGCCGTTTTTTTAGCACGAGCACCGGGTTAGCCAACCACTCCGAGTGAAAAACTTCGACAATGAACCCAGCTGCCAAGAGCCGGGCGACCTCTTCTCCTATAGCTTTTCATCGTTCCTCATTGAATCACCGTAGAAACTGCCTGACCGGCTTATACTTCGGATCAATATTAAGAATGTGCTCAGTGAGTCCTCTCGGTACACCCGACATGTCAGAAGGCTTCCATGCAAAGATGTCCCGGTTCTCATGGATGAACTCGATGAGCGCGCTTTCCTATTTAGGATCCAAGTTGGCACTGATGCTGAATTGCTTAGACGAATCGCCCGGAGTAAAATCAACAAGCTTCGTCTCTGTAGCCGATTTAAACTTCATGGCCGGGTCATGCTCCATAGTTGGCTTCTTGAGGGAGGTCATATCCGCCGGGTCAACGTTATCTTGATAAAATTTGAGCTCCTCTGCTGCACAGACAGACTCGACATAAGCCGCATCGCCTTCTTCGCATTCTAGGGCCACCTTTCGGCTTCCATGCACAGTGATGGTACCCTTGTAACCCGGCATCTTGAGCTGTAAATAAACATAACACGGCCGTGCCATGAACTTGGCATAAGCCGGCCGCCCGAACAAAGCGTGATATGGACTCTTGATTTTTACCACTTCAAAAGTTAACTTTTCCGCCCTAGAATCATGCTCGTCTCCAAAGGCCACCTCTAGCTCAATCTTACCCACAGGATACGCTGACTTACCAGGCACCACTCCATGGAAGACGGTGTTGGAAGTCTTTAAATTCTTGTCAGTTAAGCCCATGCGCCGAAAGGTCTCGTAATAGAGGATGTTGATGCTGCTACCTCCATCCATGAGCAACTTAGTAAATTTATAACCACCAACCTGCAGTGCCACTACCAGGGCCAGTTGACCCGGATTATCAACCCGGGGAGGGTGATCCTCCCTGCTCCAGACAATAGGCTGTTACGACCACCTCAAGTAATGAGGGACTGCCGGCTCAACAGAATTCACCGCCCTCCTATGAACTTTCTGATCACGTTTACACAAACTTGTGGTGAACACGTGATACTGCCCATTGTTTAGCTGTTTTGGATGGCTCTGATAACCCGACTGCTGCTGCTGCTGACCTCCTTGACCAGACTGCTGTGGATTATAACCACCCTGGCTTCCCTGAAAAATGGATCCTGAACCGCCGCCCGAGCCATGAAAGCCGCCAGCTCCTGAGCCGGTGAGCGCACAGGGCCTCCTGCCCCGGCTGCTCCTAACCCGGACATTATCGCTGCTGAGGCCGTAGAATTTTGGCCGGGTTGAGTACCAGCCATGAAGACTCCTTCCCAGTTTGGCGACTTTGAGGGGTCCAGAATAGTGCTGCCATCGGAACAGCCCCCAAGCACACCATCTTGAACTTGATACAGCGAATCTGTTGAGCCGGCGGATGAATCACCGTCAGAGAGGACGGCCGGCTCACCATCACCTTCAGATCCTTCAGAAAGTTCACCTCCGTGGATGCAACCCACAAAGGCACGCTTCACGATGGGTTGAGCTCGGGCGGGTTTCACACGCTGAGCCGTCTCGACGAGGTCGGTGCAGCTGTCCGGCTTAGGGCGCGGCTCACCAATCCGGCCGATGAAGACGTGAATTTCGCCAAAGGGGACCCGGTACCCGTACTCAATTGAGCCGGCGTCGGGGCCCAAGCCTTCGTCGTCGATGTAGATCTTGCCGTGACGACTCTTGGTCATCCGGCCAACTGCGTATCCCTTGAGCCCTTCGAAGTTGCCCTTCAAGAACTCAAATCCACCGTGCGCTGGCCCCACGATGGGCGCCAATTGTCATGGAATTGTCACGGCAGATGTCCTTTTGCAAGGACTTAATCGTGGAGCCATCGCAACTAGGAATCTTAAAGGGGTTAATCGGGACAAGGACACGCGAGGTTTATACTAGTTCAGCCCTTTACGGTGAAGGAAGGCCTATGTCTAGTTGGGTTGGAATTGCTTGAGGTTTCGATGACCAGGGAGCGAGATACGCTATGCCTGGCTCTCGATCAGTTGTTTCTCACCCTAAGACACTGGCGGGTCGTCCCCTTATATACACGGGTTGACGCCCTGCGGCCTACAGAGTCCCGGCCGGCTCATAAACAGTGTCCGGCTCGGCGACTAGTTACTTCTACCTTACAGTACAAGTTATACCATCATGGCGGTTTAACTTACGGGCCTCAGAGTCGCCTATGGGCCTTTAAGCCTTTTAGTGAACCGCCATCTTCATGCCTTGGTCTTGGGCTTCTGATGAACCTTTATTTGCGTAACCCGGCCCCTCCTGGATGGCTTACACAAATAGTCATATCCCCAACAGTATCCGGGAGTTGCACAATCTCATGGTCTAAGGAAATGATACTTGACATTAGAAAAGCTTTAGCATACGAACTACACGATCTTTGTGCTAGGCTTAGGATTGGGTCTTGTCCATCACATCATTCTCCTAATGATGTGATCCCGTTATCAACGACATCCAATGTCCATGGTTAGGAAACCGTAACCATCTATTGATCAACGAGCTAGTCAACTAGAGGCTTACTGTAACGCCCTCGATGCGGCTATATCTCCCACGTGTCGAAGCACGACTTAGAGGCATAACCGCATTGAAAGCAATGTCGCAAGTGAGGTAATCTTCGCACCGGCACGAGAAAAGCATTTGAAATATAGAAAAGAATATGATCAACACCGAAAGCTTGAATGGGATCCCCCTGAAAAGGAAAGAATGGAGAATGATGAACTTGAAGCTCCGTTAGGATCTTCATGAGAATCACCGAGAAAGGAATATCGACGGAAAATGATGGAGAGACTTCACAAGAATAAAAAGATACTTGATAAATACATCGGATTCCTTGAAGAAAAAGGGTGGGAGGGCGGGAAAAACAAAGGCAACTTGAGGACGGATGAAGACAACACCGTTGAGAAGAACTAGTAATAGATCTTGCTGATATTGGAATGATCGGATCCACTTGAAGGGAAGCACACCGGTTAAAAGGATTAACAAAACGATCTCGATTATCAAGAAGGATTAGTATTCACATCGGAGTATGAGAACATCACTTAGAAAAGGTATTGAATCCACATTTGACTTCGAAGCAACTCAAATACCACAACTCAAAACAAACCAAAGGATTGGCTTGCAGAATAAGCCGGAACAAACATATGATAGAGATTTCGTCTAAAGTTTTCGTGGTGGGGCCTACACGGGCTCGATCGTACAGCACCATCATGTACAGGGCAGTGCACATGACATACGAAGCGTCCCCGAGTCGGCATAGCCAAGGACTCTTTAAGACACAACGAGACCAGTGTAAAACCAACCGTGAATAGGCGGACCACTAGACGTCGAACCCCAATTTCATATCATACATCTGTCGGAAACATATCCTAATAACTACTTGAATTCCCACTTATAAACTCCTGAAACTTTCCGGTTATGCAATCAGGTGTTGGGGATACAGGGAAGCATAATATTTCACCCAAACTAGCAAATCCTACATCCAGCTATATCCATCCTTCAACACATAACCAAGAAACCTTCGGAAATCGTCTACCTCAACCTTCGAAAAGCATCCGTTATACGAGTTATGGCAATACTACTAAACTCCCGCCCCAGTAATGGGTGGCGTCGAGGTTATCTCACCAACAACTGCATAAAAGAGATTTTCGATGTCGGCGAAACTAAACTCAGGTATTCCAGAACTGCAACGATAAAATTGTAACGACAACACCTCGGAGCTCAACTCCCCGGGACACTGCCACAACCCCTAAATGACAGGAGGCACCAAGAACAATGTTCTCGTCACAAAACCATCAGAACGATTCCAAGATACCCGCGTGATCCTAAAAAAATTAGTGAAATTTGAGAAGAGAAGAGACAAAACTCTACGTCAGGATGCCTTACCAGAGCGATGAAGGGACTGGGGAGTAAAAAGAATTCCTAAACTCTCTGATATATAATTCCTAAATGACTCAAAACATTTTTCTAGACACAACTCAGCCGCTAAAAATGATCAAGCAATGGGGCTCCTAAGGTCGGGGAAGGCTCTGATACCAACTTGTAACACCCTCGATGCGGCTATATCTCCCACGTGTCGAAGCACGACTTAGAGGCATAACCGCATTGAAAGCAATGTCGCAAGTGAGGTAATCTTCACACAACCCATGTAATACATAAGGGAAAGAGATACATAGTTGGCTTACAATCGCCACTTCACACAATTACATGAATAAAGCATTACATCAACCAGATACAATCAAGGTCCGACTACGGAACCAAAATAAAAGAAGAACCCCAAATGCGACACGGTCCCCGATCGACCCCAACTGGGCTCCACTACTGATCAACTAGAACGAAACGACACAAAGGACAAGATCTTCATCGAGCTCCTCCTGAGCTTGGTTGCGTCATCTGCACGGACTCATCGGCACCTGCAAGCTGGTTTTGGAAGTATTTGTGAGTCACGGGGACTCAGCAATCTCACACCCTCGCGATCAAGACTATTTAAGCTTATGGGTAAGGTAAAAGGTATGAGGTGGAGCTGCAGCAAGCGACTAGCATAATATGGTGGCTAACATACGCAAATGAGAGTGAGAAGAGAAGGCAAAGCACGACCGAGAAGCTATGATCAAGAAGTGATCCTAGAACAGCCTGCGTCAAGCATAACTCCAACACCGTGTTCACTTCCCGGACTCCGCCGGAAAGAGACCATCACGGTTACACACGCAGTTGACTCATTTTAATTAAGTTAAGGTTCAAGTTGTCTACAACCGGACATTAACAAATTCCCATCTGCCCATAACCACGGGCACGGCTTTCGAAAGTTTAAATCCCTGCAGGGGAGTCCCAACTTAGCCCATAACAAGCTCTCACGGTCAACGAAGGAATAGACCTTCTAGCGGGAAGACCCGATCAGACTCGGAATCCCGGTTACAAGACATTTCGACCAGGTAAAAATAAACCAGCAACACCGCCCGAATGTGCCGACAAATCCCGATAGGAGCTGCACATATCTCTTTCTCAGGGCACACTCAGATTGTCTAAACTTCCGGTAGGCCAGCCCAGAGTTGCCCCTGGTGGCCAC